>NC_082661.1:132186749-132490186 GCF_025265405.1 Mesoplodon densirostris
TGGTGGCACAGTGGTTAAGAATCCGCCTGCCAATGCAGGAATCATGGGTTCGAGCCCTGGTCCGGGAAGATCCCACATGCCGCAGAGCAACTAAGCCCGTGCGCCACAGCTACTGAGCCTGTGCCCTAGGGCCCGCGAGCCACAACTACTGAGCCCGCGAGCCACAACTACTGAAGCCTGCGCACCTAGAGCCCATGCTCCGCAACAAGAGAAGCCACCGCAATGAGACGCCCACGCACCGCAACGAAGAATAGCCCCTGCTCGCCACAACTAGAGAAAGCCTGCGCGCAGCGACGAACAGCCAACACAGCCAAAAATAAATAAATAATTAAAAAAGAAAAAAATGACTTAACTGCCTCTTTACTGTGTTCCTCCTCATCAGTGAGGATGCCCACACTCTGTCTCTCTGGGTGTGCATCTCTGCCTTGTTTCTGTCTTAGCTAAACGAACTGTTTCTCTGTGTGCTCTCGCACTTGTTGTACTGTGTCTCTAATGATAAACTTTGTACCTATTTTTTACAGTTTTTGCATCCTCGAGAAATACATTTTTCATGGGGGGCAAGAGCCAGGGAAAATTTGCTTCTAGCCTCTGCCCCTGCTGGTCTAGTGGTTAGGATTCCTGGTTTTCATCCAGGCCACCCAGGTTCAATTCCTGGGCAGGGAACTAAGATCTTGCTTCATGCCACTGCTCACTGCTGCCTCTCCGAGATCATTTTCACTTTGGTCAAATATTTCCCAGAATGAAATTAGAGGACAGGAATTTCCTCATATGAGTAAATTCATTTATTATGAAACAATACACATCATAGACTACTAGAATTGAGAAAGACCATAGAAATATTGATTTTACTAATGAATAAACAATTTGGTCCAGGAGATGAAGTGATTTGCACATTCTGGTGGTGTAGGGCCTGCAAATTTCCTTAAGTTATTTCTGGGCCTTTTACCTTAATTTCTAACTCAAATTAACATTATATAAGTGATCAGCCAGTTCATGGAACAGTACTTGATACTACGAATAAACTGGGCTTGCTATCTCCATTTCAAATGCTTTCTAGTTGTCTATCTTTCTGGCCAGATGGAGGATAGGACTTGGTCTAGCAGCTCACTTTAGTAGAAGTGGTGAATTTGTCTAAGCCGGAACTATAGCTTACCCAGCTGGGCCCAGAACATCCTTCTACACTGGTAAGATAATACTTCTGCCTTTGCTGATTCATCATTTTTAATAGAGTATTTAAGCCTTTGTACTGTGCTGGTCTCCTAAATTCCATCTTTTTATG
Source organism: Mesoplodon densirostris (assembly GCF_025265405.1). Classification (NCBI taxonomy): domain Eukaryota; kingdom Metazoa; phylum Chordata; class Mammalia; order Artiodactyla; family Ziphiidae; genus Mesoplodon; species Mesoplodon densirostris. Next base: position 132,188,029 of record NC_082661.1, read on the forward strand.
CTCCCAGCATTCAGGCTAAAAAAAATAAACAATTTCATCATGAAACTCTTTTTAGAAATAAAATAATTATTACTTTTTTCTTATTCTATATATCTATTATAAACATTTGAAATTTTACATTAAAATAGAAAGAAGAAGAAAATCACTTGATATGGGATAATCTTTTTTTTTTTTTTTTTTTTTGCGGTACGCGGGCCTCTCACTGTTGTGGCCTCTCCCGTTGCGGAGCACAGGCTCCGGATACACAGGCTCAGTGGCCATGGCTCACGGGCCCAGCCGCTCCACGGTATGTGGGATCCTCCCGGACCAGGGCACGAACCCGTGTCCCCTGCATCGGCAGGAGGACTCTGAACCACTGTGCCACCAGGGAAGCCCCTGGGATAATCATATTTTTTGGAGGAAAAAGAAATTTTGTGTTTGTTCTTAACCTCCAGATAGTAAATAAATGCCCATTACAGAAACTTCAGACAATACTGATAATCAAAATAAGTTAAAAATTTAGAAGTCCTAGATAGTAGGCTCATGCCTACTACCATACATTAGGCATTGGTTGGGATTCAGGTCTCACAGTCTCTCCTTGGTCTGTAGAATCTATGAGCTGGGTCTCACCATGAGATCAACAAGTGTCTCTTTAACAGGCTACATTTCCCATCCTTTTCACTGTTGGAACTCAATGAGATTATCCATTAAAAGAATGACACTGAACCTGGCACACAGTAAGCTATTTTTCCTACCTTTATTGAAGTGTAATATTTATTTTGCATAACTGAAAAACAAAGAACACTTTACAAATTTATGTGTCATCCTTGGTATAGGCTATGCTAATCTCTGTATGGTCCCAATTTTAGTATATTTGCTGTGGAAACAAGCACTAGGCTTGCTCGGATTTTTATTTGGGGTGTTTGTATTTTTTTAATTATTATTTTGATATTAGTTAGATCTGAAAAATCATCTGAAAAGTCTACAACTCCAACTAAGTACTAGTTTACAAGGAAAGACATCTGCTTATTTTTTTATTTGCATTTTCTATGTTACCTTTTAACATAAGATCTTATATATATCATTTTTCAGTAATAAAACAATAAATACGTATTGAACTAAGAAGTCTAATCAAGGGAAAACTTAATTTTGAGACTTGGAGGCAGAAAAAAAATCTTACTGATTATTTCATCCTTAGTTTGAACATTGGCCATAATTTAGTTGAAATATATGCATTTATATAAACAGTATTAAAAAAGGTTATAGAAAGATCCCCCAAATGTCTCAGCTGTCTTTTCTAGGAAGACTGTATACAAGCATTATAGAAAGTATATATTCCTTTTCACCTTGTAATATTTATCCTTCTGCAATGTGAGGGGGAAACTTTTAGATAGTAGGCTGATCTAAGAAAAGTGATTTATTCTTTTGGCAAATATTTCTAAGGCAAATTTACTTTGACATACCTCTCTGGATACAAGTCTCTATTGTGTGATGTAAATGACTATTTTCAAAGCACTTTTCAGAAGAAATAGCAAAATATATGTACCCATAGCACTGTTCTTAAGGCAAACTCTCTAGTTGTGTACGTGCTGTGCTAGGCAAGTTTCCTATAATGGCACATGCCACATGTCAGGATTTTTGCCAAAGTTAGTTTCTACATATCATTCTGCATTTGTCATGCCTAATGTGAGCTTGTGTATACACAGGTGGATGGGTCAGGACCATTTGGCAATTAATCCATCAAAAACATTGCCATACTGCTTTTCAAAAAAAAAGGAGGTAAGGCATAAATTATTAATGCATACCACTTTCCAGAAGAAATGAAAGAGATATCTTAAATTTTTTTAAAATCCAGGTAAGGATATAAATTGATGAACAAATAGTGGAGAACAGATGAAAGAGTTTTCAGTTAAGGAAGATTTGAATTCTTTATGTATTTTCTTTGGACAAGAGTTATTAACTATTTGTCTGGTTCCTCGCTGTGGTTGATTTGAGAACAGAGGACATCTTGCCTTTGACTATTAATGCTTTCCGGTCATCCTACTCCTTTTTTAGTAGATTGAAAGTATCCTGGGATGGTTTTCTGGCTCATCTATTTCTTGGTTGTCATCACCCTCATTCAATTTTACCCATTGTTATTACCTCATAATGCCTCTGCCTCAGGCAGCAACCCTCACTTCAGCTGCCAGGGTCAGCAGACTACAGTTTGCCAAAGAGGGTGGTTCTTCTAGGCCCATACACCAAGTGTATCTAAGGGCCCAGCTGGGCTCTGGTGATAACTGGTAACTTCAAAGTTATCTTGTTTCTTCAGTTTTTCCAGTATGTATATATATATATATTTGCATACTCTCTAAATTTATACATGATAATTGGAACAATTTGAGAAGATAAAAACAAAACAAGAAAACTAGAATGTATATCAATTAGTTAAAAAAAAAGACTGTAAAGAAAATAAAAAGAGAAAGGAATCATTTCAAAATACCATTGGATTAGTGTTTTCTTCTCCTCGTCCTCTTCCTCTTTCTTTTTCTCACTTCCTCCTCCTCCTTATAGTTCTTCTTTCCCTTTCTTTAAGTAATTTCTAAGATATCCAAGGGCAAGGCTATGCAGTTACAAAATATTCTACTCCTGACTAAGAAGACTATACATTCTCTCTCTCTCTCTCCCTCTCTCCCTCTGTCTCTGTCTCTCTGTCTGTCTCTCTCTCAATAGATAGATCTGTATATCCACACAGTAGCATGCAAATTTTTAAGATACATGTATAACATATTCTAGATTGAGTTCCAGCACAGACCATAGTGTTAGGTTTCTGCATTAGGGATACTTGTAGGAATAAATATTTGTTGCATGAATAAATGAATGAACCAACAGCTTACTGTGTGCCAGGTTCAGTGTCATTCTTTTCATGGATAATCTCATTGAGTTCCAACAGTGAAAAGGATGGGAAATGTAGCCTGTAAAGAGACACTTGTTGATCTCATGGTGAGACCCAGCTCATAGATTCTACAGACCAAGGAGAGATTGTGAGACCTGAATCCCAACCAATGCCTACTGTATGGTAGTAGGCATGAACTTGGATTTTGTAGAATAGGACTGATCAAAAATTCTCAATTTAATTCTGCATTCTATATACTTAATGTTTGAGATCTGTTACATTGTATTGATGGTACAAATGCTGTCCAATATTTCAGATATGCCCTATGAGTGCCAGGAAAGGAGTGAAGGTAGTGAATATTTCATTTGTCAATATTCCAAGAAACTATTGATTTAGGGAAATTTGTGAAAAAGCTCATAGTGTCCAGTCTTACAGTAGACCAATGAAGTACATATCTTTGAGTATAGCTAAAGTTCAAGCCCCTCAGTTAAATCAGCAATGCTTTCAGAGATAAGTAAAATTTCCCCCTTCATTAATTGATATTTATGTGCCTATTAAATATGGTTATGCATTGCACATTCTTTGAACTTTTTAGCATCAAATTAAAAATTAATGTGATCCAATTAAAGAATAAAATTTAACCCTATCTCTTCAGTATATAGAGACACTAGGGGATCACAAAGAAACAATGTTATGTTATATCCTTATTATAGGATGCATAGGACACAGATGGAAGACTGCGGACAATGTTATCATTTGCATTGTTTCACCATCATAATATGCTGTGACTGTGTTTTGACTTCCTGATACTGTGTGCCTAGTTCTTTGGAAAACATAGTCCTAGCACTGTTGAAGTCAATGAATGTCGAGCCACTACTGTAGGTATTCTTTCTCTCAGAACTTTAGATAAATTTAGAATTCTTTTGTGTTCCCAATATCTAATCATCTTTTGGTTTCCCTTTCCCTTGTCATTGTATTGGAAAATAATCCTTCCTGAAGTGAGTAATACAAGGAAGATGATACAGAAATATCCCATAGACAATAAAGTGTGTGAGGAGGACAATCAATACTAGCAGATTAACTTGGAATAAACTCGTCATTGGATTGAACTAAAATTGGGAAGCCACAATTTGGTGTTAAAGATGGCAACCAGGAGTAAATGACTGAATTACAAATCAGGAAAGATTAGACAGAGAAAGGAATGGAATACAAATGATGGCCGTCAGTGAGAAGGTGGCCAGGGTAAAATGAATTATGAACAGGAAAGAAATATTTTAAGATTGACACCATGGATCTTGAATTACAGCCGGAAATATATTGACATCTGTGAACACTGTGGGTCTAGGGCTGAGAATAAAGGCATAGATGGTCTGGCAGACCCACTCTGATTTCTAGCTCTGGGATTTTTTCTAGTTCCACTCAATGCCCCATCCTCCTTAAAGTCCTTTGCATCCTACTATCTTTCCCCCCTAAAAGCCCATAGTTTCTAGGATACTGCCTTCCAGAAACTGGGGTCTTGCCTTCAGAGTTAAGTTTCCCACTGGTAAGAACTCACTGAGGTAGTCACATTGCTGCCTGGATCTCTGCATATTGCCTACTGACAGACTACCTACCTGTCATGCCTTGGCCATCTTCTGTTACATTTTTCTCACCTGGGATTTGATTGTTTTCTTGCCACTATTCTTTCCAGGTAGTATGTTCTACTTTGCTTCTCTGAGCAGACCCTTGTGTAATGCTGGCTCTGCCCCACTTGCTTTTGTTGGAACTGGTGCTGGACCTGTGTTTTGGACTATCCCAATGGTAAACAAACCATGGTCTTCATTTATTCATTCATTCATCAGACATCACTTATCCTCCTACTATGTGTTCAGCATTGTGCTAGGTACTTGAGATATAATGACAGAAATAACCATGGATGGACACAGGAACTCTCACATACTACTGATGGGGATGTAAATTGATAAACTACATTTGGGAGCAATTTGACACTATTTTGTAAAGTTGCACATGGACACTTTCTATTATCCAGCTATTTCCTCTCTCTGTTTACACTTATAAAAGCACTTGTTTCTCTGCATGTGCTACACTATCATTTACAATATACTTATAGATTACACAAAATTTATAATCAGTAGACATTTTGTATAGGTACTTTTCATAATTATAAAATGAATTAAAACCTAGTCACATCAATAGAATGAATTTGTTAAAAATAACCCAACACACAGAAGTCTTGTTATCCTTTGCTTGTTCTTTTCTGACATGTTGTAGTCTGTACAACATTGCACAGCTTGAGTTCACAATGACTCTTTAGTGACTTTCCATCAAAACTAAAATACTTCTTCTCCTTGGACAATGATGCTTAACTGGAGTTTCACCTCTTGTGTTTAAGCAGTTCCTTCCAAACAGAAGATACCCACCCCACTTCCACATTACATCCAATCCAGATAGTTCACCTCCTGTCAAAATTCTCAGTCTTGAACTGCAGGGCAGCAGATCCTTCCAAATGCAAATACAAACATACAGACCTATACAATGTCAATTTTTTAACATACAGAATTCTCTTCTTCTTTGGCTGCGCCATGCAGCATGCAGGATCTTCCCAGACAAGGGATCAAATCCATGCCCCCTGCATTGGGAGCGTGGAGTCTTAACCACTGGACTGCCGGGGAAGTCCCAGAATTCTCTTCTATACAATTCTATTATACATGTGTGCAAAATATTCATACAGATTAAACATTCATGACAACAGAGGAAAGAATAAGTTTTAAGATGTGTTCTCTGTGAGAAGGCGTGACCCATATCTGAATTGGTGGTACCCTGTAGCCATTAATTTTGTTACTGTTTTTATTTTTTTCCTCATTTACTGACTCCAAAGGAAGACTGCTTAATTTCTGTTCTTTTTAAAGCCAAAGCCTAGCAACATGCCTTCTCAAGAAGTTAAGACTGAGTGAAAAACAAGTGAGAAAATGGTTGTAGGTAAATGTGAAGAGGTGACTGTGAGATGACCTCCCCACCTCCTCCCCCAACATGTGCAGCTTCATCAGCTTGTCACTAAGAACTGAGGTTACCTTTTATTTTTGTGTCTGGATAATTATGGGAAAACTCTTAGTTGCACCATGTGGGATCTAGTTCCCTGACCAGGGATCGAACCCAGGCCCCCTGAATTGGGAGCACAGAGTCTTAGCCACTGAACCACTGACGAAGTCCCCAGAAACAAATTCTTAAACAAAAATTATAAACACAACTTCTAAGACCAAAATAATAATTTTCTGGTAGAGGATAGACTAAATCCAGATTTAAGAGAAACTATCTTCAGCTCTGTGGAAGTGGTCTTGCTAGTAAACCAAATTTATATTTTTATACAATTTTATGTTTATATTTATATACACTTAAGCCCAGTGTCAGACCTCTGATGGGGGCTGCTTCCCTACATTCAGGACTCTCCTCAAGAATAATGGAAAGCTACTTGAGTACAAGTGAAAAAGGGCCCACCTAATTTCCACATCAGAATGCGGAAAAGCTGCATGCCACTTTCTAATTGGAAGTTTCTCCTGATTCAAAGTTTAAAGTTCACTCTTCATTACATAGTTCCAGAACCTTGATTGAAGGCAAAACAAAAGTAGAGAAAGAACAATTCAGCCACAGAAGCAGAAACAAGTAGAGTCCCAAAGTTGACCTCCCATAGTAAAAAGCAGCATGATGCTAAGGAGAAGGTGAGAGGTCATCTCTAGTTTTTGGATAAGCCAGCTATAGATATCCATTGTAGGGAAGAAACATTGGGTACACTGGAACTACATAACTAATGCCTTTTTTTCTGATTTCATGCTTGCTAGAGAATATTCTGATACTTTTATTTTCTCAGTAGATTTGCCTCCCAGAAGAGGATGTGCTGGTCAGGCCAAACTGAAAAATATATCCCACTTAACTATACTGACAATATTTCTCATTGTAAATTAACAAACAAGTGTTCTGGTTAAATAGTTTAGTTACACAACTATATTATATAACTATATGTATAAATATATTGGGAGTGTTTTATGTATGTTACATACTCAAATATTTGATAATTGATTTTAAATAGGCATTCACAGATGGCAACATGGATAAATTAAAATATCATCTTGTGTATTCATTTTAAACTTTATTCATGGACTTGAAAAATGAAATTTTATTTCTATTTCTCAAATTATTTTTCAAGGATAAATAAATTCACATTTCTCTTAACAGCAGAATTTGCACTGCTGTTAAGAGGGAGGAATTAGAGAAAATTCACATTTATTGACAGCCTAGTATTGTCTGGCTCCTTAAATATATTATGTCATTAAATATATTATGTCATTTATTCTGCACAATAATCCTGGGGTAAAAAAGGTATTCTCATTTTATAAAAACAGGTTTAGGCACGTTTAGTAAAACTTGCCCTGGGTCACACAGCTAATAAATTGCAAGGTTAACATTTAAATTTAAAGAAATTAAGGATTCTTTTATTTCTTCTGATTTATTATGTACACATTATAGCCTAAAACTCTAAAAGAACATATAATCTTGTGTGTTTTACTAAAAGTTTCAATCTGTCCTAACCAAGGTTTAAGTGGTATTTGAATGAGCCAGATTGGGAGAGGTGGAGACTGAAGTCTGGTAGACATGTGAGGTTGTAGAAGGATAGGCTTTACAGACAGGAGATTCAGGCCAGAGACATTAGCCTTCACGTAAAGTTAAAACTTAGATCATTTTTTGTAAGTTGGTGGGGAGGCACAGGGGAATGGATAGAAAATCACCATATGAGCCAAAGGAACAAACTGAGTGTAGCTCCCAAAGAATCAATTTAGTTGCAAAGAAACAAATATATACATGCATACGTAGTAGGCAATTGGCAGGAGGCTTAACGGTAGGATCAGCTATATATTATATCTGAAATATACAAACTTACTTACATATTTAATGTTAAACCAAACTCATACAGAATTGGAAAACAAGACCATCAAATTCTCAATTACTGTTTTCTCTGAAAATGGCTTTGTTTACCCGTTAATTGGACCAGGTATAGAATTTCAGGTTCAAAGTTTTTTTCATTCAGTGTTTTGTTCTGTTGTGTCATTGCAAGCAGTATGCTGATGAAATCTGTTTTTATTATCCTGTAAGGAATCTGTCTTTTCTCTCTAGTAGCCTCAAGACGGTCCTCTTTAACTTGATATCTAAGATTTCATCGTCTAGTCTTTGTGTTTCTAATTTTGTGTGGCACTCGTGGCCCTTTTTTTTTTTTTTTTTTTTTTTTTTTTTTTTTTTGCGGTATGCGGGCCTCTCACTGTTGTGGCCTCCCCCGTCGCGGAGCACAGGCTCCGGACGCGCAGGCTCCGGACGCGCAGGCTCAGCGGCCATGGCTCACGGGCCCAGCCGCTCCGCGGCATATGGGATCCTCCCAGACCGGGGCACGAACCCGTATCCCCTGCATCGGCAGGCGGACTCTCAACCACTTGCGCCACCAGGGAGGCCCTCGTGGCCCTTTTGAAGTCTCATGTCTCTGCAAAGTTTTGGAGAATGCTAGGTTGTTACCTCTTGAAATATTTCTTCTACCACATTCTCTCTAAATCTGCTGAAGGGTGTTATGCTTGGTGGTTACAACCAGAAAGACTTGATGAAGGTCTTCTGGGTTAAGAGTGCTCCTCATTCCTCTTAGTGTCACCAGCCCTCTAGCATGCTGCCCTATTTCTCTGCAATAAGTGTCCATATTCATCTTTCCTGAAGGGAGGTAGATACTATTTATCTTACAGGAGCGGAGGAGAGAGAAATGCTAGGGTTGACTTGCCTGGCTCCTCCCTTTGTGGTACTCCAACTAACCATCCTGCCAGTTGCACCTGGGTCTAGCTCTTTTTCCTAGATTTCATCTCGAGGCATGGAGTGCTTGTGCTGCTGGTCTTACCTCCTAGGTTAGAACTTTCCTAAGAGAATCCTGGACTGTGACCTTTCTCTTGTCTGCTTGTATTTTTGAAAGGTCAACTACTATTTCTGTAATTCTTTTTCTGTTTGTTTGTTTTTTACTATGGCTATTTTATTTATTTTTAAAATATATTTTCCTTAATTTCTATGATTTTAGTGTAAAAGGGGAGATCATATCAAATGTTTACCATTTTGAAACTGGAAGTCTGCCCTCTACCCTTTTTTTTAAATTATTATGTTTGTTTTGTACTTAATAATATGGTCAAATAATTACTAATGGAATTATCTCAAAAAATAAATGAAAAAAACTAATTAGATTTTTCCCTTGTATTCCATATTTATTCCTTATAAACTTACCTCAGTCCTCATTCCCCAGATCTATTTTCCCCCAAACATACACATACACATCATACACTTATCATAATCATATACATTTATTACAGGTAGATCTAACTATAGTTTGAGGACATAACTCTTCACTAAAGGATGATGGAGAAGCAATGAAGGCAAATCTGGTGGGTATGGTTGATAGCATTAAAACAATTGACTTTTAACCTATGGTTAGTCATTACCATGGAACAAAGATGGGTGAAACATTCATTCAGATTTTAAGTTAGTTATTTATAGCTTGATAATATTTTTCCTTTTAATTTTTCCTAATGCCTAAATATTAGGTTTATGGGGAAGAAATCATTTTCTTCAGTCAAAATAACAGTCCCAAAAGGCAAAGTTTTTCTTGTTTTCAAAAACATTTTTAAAGTTATTAATAGATTAGATCTATTATTAAAATATTTCTTTTTAACTGTAGGTATTTGGCATGGAGAGTTTAACTGTATTCAACCCTGTTGATTTGTTCCTGCATTTGTGTAATTTTATTTCTAAGTTTTCTTCAGGTCTTACATATCAAAAGCAAGTGAGAAATAGACTCTGTATGTGTATGTATTGTGAGTTTTTATTAACTGACTGCAAGAGGCTTTTATTTTAGAAAATAAATAGTATTTGTATTGTATCTATCCTCATAGCTATTATTCTATATCCAAGTAAGTATCTTGTTACAGCTCTTATCTTTTACCTCTCAAAGTAATGAAAATGAAAACGTTTATCATTTGACAACTGTCTCAAATCCTTAAGTATACCATACCCTAGATAAAAGGTCTACTACTGGTAAAAGGAATGAGCTTTTCATGGGTATGATATCAAGAATGGACAAACAATATGGAATAATGGAGAACACACAAAGAGAGTTCCCAGAAAAAGTTCTTAGGGATTTGTATTTTGTGTACTTTGAATATTTTGATAACTAGCCTAAAGGAAAGGATCTCAAATCTCAGACTGGTTTATGGAAGGGACCACTCACTGGCATTATGGCTCCATGAGTATTCATGGAAAGTCCTGTTTGGTGGGACTTATACCATTTTCTTACATACAAGACCAAGTTCAATCATGCTTCTCGTTTACTTAGACCTCTTACTTCGATCCTCCATGGTTTTCAGGAATGCTGCCCTGCTGCATCCTCAGCCATTACTTTCACTAATTTCTCATTTGTTCCCTATGCTCATCCCTGATATAGTGGTTCTGATTTTTTGAACCATGGTTCAAAACCTCCTACTTTTGTCCTCAGCATACTCCCCAAACAACCTCTGCTTCACAAATCTTCTGTCTTGAAAGTCACTGCTAATGTCCCCTTAGCCTGATCCAGCAATCTCTTTCTGATTCCCTTTATGGACTCAGATCTGTAGCCAGACGGCCTGTGTCCTAATCCAGCTACACTATTTACCAACTGGGAGACTTGTGGTACATTATTTATCTTCTCTAGGCTTCTGTTTCTTTATCTGTAAAATTGGGCTAATACTTGTTGTGAGTGTTAAGTGAGCTAAACATATAAAGAACTAGTATAGTGCTCAGCACACTATAGAAAGTTCTCAGTAATTGGTAACCATTATTGCTGTGGTTGTAAATTTTTCTCATTCATTTATTCAGTAATATTTATTGAATTCCTACTACATGCTAGGCACTGGAGCTATAGAGAAAGGGGTCTAGTCCCTGTGTTAAAGAAGATCATAGTCTAGTTAGGAAAATATACAGGGAAAGAGAAAATAATAATGATGCAAGATGAGAAATACATACAATGAACCACCAAAATTGACATTGGACCTAGATTTACTGATATGGAAAGATATCCATAAAATATTTTTAAATAAAAAATAGATAAAAACCTATTTTTATTACATATTCTATTATTTTTCCTCTAAGCAATGCTGAGTACCTGAAATGTTTCAAGTACATGGTAGGTACTGGGAATACAGAGGTGAGTAAGACAGACATACATATGGAGTTTGTAAATTTGGTGGTGGGGAAACTGATACTGAACACGTAATTCCAAGTAGTATGCCTGTTATGAAGTAGATGTAAGAAATGCTATACCAGCTTTTCCACAGCTAAAGTAGATTAGAAAATCACTTCTCTGAAAATGTAACGTTTAAACTGAGATTTGAATGATAAATACAAGGTACTTCCATGAAACGCTGGAGTAAAAGTGTTCACAGTGGAGCGAATAGAATGACAAACTCTAAGGTGGACGGAGCATGGTATGTATAAAGAGGTGAGAACTCCAATGTGGCATGAGGAGCAAGAGGTGGGGAGAGTGGCATATAGTAAATATGGAAAGGTAAGTAGCGACCAGATCTTTCCTGGCTTTACAGGTTAGAGTAAGGGTATAAAATCTTTCCCTAAAGGCAATATGAAATTTTAAAAGACTATTAAGGAGAGGAAAGGTTTGAATAATCTACAGTTTAAAAAAGATCATTGCCCGCATTGTGCAAAGTAAGAAGGGGCACAAACACACATAGGGAGGAGGATATATAGCAAAATGTGTTCACTTGTGGGCACAAAGTGAATATCTGGGATAGTAACAGATTTGACTAATTTGATTCTCTTTAAGCTTGTTTTCTATATTTTTCTGAAATATCCACAATGGATCAGTATCATTTTTTTAATAACAAAAATCAATAAAACATATATTAAAAATGCTAATACAATATAATAAGTGCTATAGCTAAGGAAAGTACAGATTAGGAAGGACATCTAATCTAGACTAATGGAGAACACCTACCTAGAAAAGGTGAGAGATGAATTAACTGCTGAGGGATGAGTCGTTCAGCCAGACCAAGAAAGGGAAAAGAGATCTTCTTAATCAAAAGAAGAACATTTATAAAGATATGTTGATTAAAGGGAAGGTAGATCAGAGTGCAAAGTATGCCATGACCAATGATGTGGCTGAAGAGACAGGCAGGGGAAAGGCATTAGATATTATGCTAATAAATTTAAAATTTATTCTTCAACTGGTAAATAGTAATTGAAGAAATTTTAGCAAGAGAGTGAGATGGTGAGATTGGCATTTGAGAATGATCATCCTAGCAAGAAGTGGGATAATGTACTGCATGAGAACAAGATCAGATACAGAAAGACCGATTCGGAGTTTGACTCATGTATTCAATAATAATAGTATCAAATGCCTCATAGGTAATAACTATTAGATCAGGCACTGGAGAAACAGTGGTAAAAAAGGGAGCTCCAAGGTGCAGAATGGTTCATCAAGAATGTTTCCTCTACTTCCAAGAAAGCAAGTTAATGACATTTTGTAGTACATGCTCTTAACAAAAGATCCTTTTTTCCCCCTTTCTTCTTTTAAAATAAGATATTTTATTATAGGTACTCTGTCTTTGGTGTGTTTTTATTTGCTCTTCTGAATCCACTGTCCATTCTTCACCCCTCTCTACCTTATTCTTCTCTATGCCTTATTCTTATTCTACCTTTGTCCTAGGAGGCAGACCTGTTTAGACAAGATTAATAGATTCTTACATCTTCTGACTTCCATTTGGTTTCAGCCAATAGGGAGGCATAGCAGTAAATCAGGGATGCGGGAAAGGATGAGGTAAGGGTACTTACCACCTGGATCCCTCCATGCAAGTTTGCCTTCTGTGTCCCTCAACTGAAGGTCACTGCTCATCTCAAGCCAAATCACTCTATGTGACTCTTTCTCTCCTTTGACTTCTGGCCTAGGAGCTACAGTTTAGCTGCTACAAAACCTCGGGTTCCTACATTATACCTTATAATTCCCCCACATCCACACCTTAGAAAATAGTCCCTTTATAAACAATCCTCCCTGAAAATAATCTATTTAGTTGTGCCATCTATTTCTTCTTGGGACGCTGATTGAAAAAGAGTTAGTTCATTGTCTAATCCGTGACTGATATTTTGAAACTTCACAGTAGAGTCTGACTCAGCTGTACTGAAGGATATCGTACAGAAAGCTTGGACTTGAAGAACACTGAGCTCAAAACATTGTATGAGGGAAGGTCTAAAAGACACGACTTTATGTAGTTTCCCATTGGGCAGGAGGTGGGTGTTTTTGGTGGCACATGAGTTATGCTTGGTGCAGACATCTTTAGAGCTACAAGCATGTCTCTGGATATGTGCTAAGCAATGGAAGAATAGATTGTAGTGAATATCCACTATGGTTCTATTTTATGCCAATAATTTTTCTTTTAATCTTGTATTCATAAAATAATCTGGATTAGGACACTTGCTAATTCAGCAAGACTTTTATTAGAACAAAAGAGTATGATAGGACATAAATTTACCTGTCTGGAGACTTCCCTGGTGGCACAGTGGTTGAGAATCCACCTGACAATGCAGGGGACAGGGGTTCAAGCCCTGGTCTGGGAAGATCGCACATGCCACAGAGCAACTAAGCCTGTGTGCCACAACTACTGAACCTGCACTCTAGAGCCCACAAGCCACAACTACTGAGCCCATGCACTGCAACTACTGAAGCCTGCATGCCTAGAGCCCATGCTCCATGACAAGAGAAGCCACTGCAATGAGAAGCCTGCGCACTGCAATGAAGAGTAGCCCCAGCTCGCTGCAACTACAGAAAGCCCATGTGCAGCAATGAAGACCCAACACAGCCCTAAATAAATAAATAAATAAATAAATAAATCTATTAAAAAAAAAAATACCTGTCTGTGCATGAAATCCAAAATGATATGAGTAACTGAGTTGTGTTTTTTTTTTGTTTTGTTTTGTTTTTTTGCAGTACGCGGGCCTCCCACTGCCATGGCCTCTCCCGTTGTGGAGCACAGGCTCTGGACACGCAGGCTCAGCGGCCATGGCTCACGGGCCCAGCCGCTCCACGGCATGCGGGATCCTCCTGGACCAGGGCATGAACCCGTGTCCCCTGCATCGGCAGGCGGACTCTCAACCACTACACCACCAGGGAAGGCCAATAATTGAGACTTTGACAACACTCACCTTAAATTAAGGCAAGTAACCAGGGAAGTAGCACAGGTGCATTCAAATTTAGTAGAACACCAATATTTGCAATATTTATGGTTTAATCATGTTCTTTTTATCATGATATGGTATTTGATATGACTATTGAAGTGACTATTCATATTTAAACTATTGTCCCTTTTCACATTTTCTTCACCCATACTAGGAGTCCTTAATAATGAATAAGAATGTTAGGGTTAAAAGAGAAATTATTGTCTAGTCTCTTTAGATAATCCTAATCCTAATGTCGTAATACAATATCCTTTTTTTTTGCGGTACGCGGGCCTCTCACTATTGTGGCCTCTTCTGCTGCGGAGCACAGGCTCCGGACGCGCAGGCCCAGCAGCCATGGCTCACGGGTCCAGCCGCTCCGCGGCATGTGGGATCCTCCTGGACCGGGGCACGAACCCGTGTCCCCTGCATCGGCAGGCGGACTCTCAACCACTGCGTCACCAGGGAAGCCCAATATCCTTTTTGAAAAGATTTCACCTAGTCAAAGAATAATTGGTTAATATGACATATCAAGCTTAAAAAACCCTAAATGGGACCTTCTCAATACCTGTCTTTCCCTACAATAAGCAGAGTTTCTTAAGAGGTCACTATTTTCTGACCCTTCTGAATGATGCATGAGTATACCAGGAAGACAGTCATAACAAATCTCTTGGCACTGAACCTTCCTTTTCCTGCAGCTCAGTGAGAAGGAACTTTGCATAGCATCCTATATGACGTGGCAAAATTGTTCTAGTATTGTGTTATAGTAACCTTTTCCCTGATTAAGAGTGGAAAAGAAGACAGTACCATGTAAAACTTCCCACAGATTCATAAGAAATAACTGTTAGGGCTTCCCTGGTGGCACAGTGGTTGAGAGTCCGCCTGCCGGAGCAGGGGACACAGGTTCGTGCCCCTGTCCGGGAAGATACCACATGCCACGGAGCGGCTGGGCCCGCGAGCCATGGCTGCTGAGCCTGCGTGTCCGGAGCCTGTGCTCCACAATGGGAGAGGCCACAACAGTCAGAGGCCCGCGTACCGCAAAAAAAAAAAAAAAAAAAAAAAAAAAAATAACTGCACAATGGAGGGGTAGTCCTGCCTTCAGAAAGGGTACTGATATTTAGATCATGTCCTTAATGGATTCATTGATAAAGAACTTCATGCATTTGATAGTACAAGAAGATTGAAATTAAACTTTGGAAACGTAGGAAGGGTATAAGTGCACAATAGAATACTGTATGGGTATTCAAAATGATGCTGTAAAAATGAATTTGTTGACATGGGCAGATGTTCATGATATATATACTTAAGTAGACAAAAAGACTAAACTGAATGTGTGAGTTAGGATAGCTTTGGCAGCAAGTAACAGAACATCCAACTCAAAATGAAGTTAAAATGATATATTTATTATTATAATTATTAGATGTGTTAATCCAATTGATCTAGTCCAGAGATAGGGCAGGCTTTACGGTTGGTTGATTCAGTAACCTAACAATGTTATCAAGGAAACCACGATAGGCAGAGTTTGTTTCTCTTTGCTCTATCACTCAAAATATCTGCTTTATCCTCCAGCTAGCTCCCCAAATAATTGTAAGATGGATTCCAGGTGCCATTTGGTATAACTACTTGATTCCTCATTAACACTCAGATGGCGAAGAAGAGAATGGCTATCACTTGCTGTAAAGACTGAAGAGGAACCTTTTTAGAAGTCTCTAGCAACCACCTCCTCACTTATCATTGGCTAGAATTGCATCATATTCAGATTTCTAAGCTCATAGTTGGCAAAGGGAATGTGACTCTCTTTAGACTAGTCAGGCTCACTCACTGAGCTAATAATGTGATGAAGTATAATGAGAGGGGAGACAAGGAAGGAGTGGCTTGGCTATATTTGAATGAAAACTTACTCTGGTTCAACCACACAGAATGGTTTCTTAGAAGTAAAGGGATAGTCAAAAGTGGCATTCAGTATGGGAAATTATTTCCAGGGTTGCTTATTACACTGATCCAGCAAGAAGGCACTAGCACAAAGACTTTGATTACTTAAGGGGAGAAATTAGAAAAAACAATTGTATTCCTTTCAGACTGAACTTTTTTTGTTGACATCTTACAAGTGTATAGTGTATTTTATTCAAGTCTCAGTACTATTTACTCATGCTGTTTCTTCTTCCCGGGATGAATTTTCTTTGTATCTTGGTGAAATCTTAATCATTGGTGAGTCTTTAGCCTTCCATAAAATCTCTGCCAAGCAGAATCAGTTGCTCCATTCTCTTTCCCCTTAACCCTTTGTTTCATAACACAGGCGGAGCTTCCATCCCTATCTGCCTCTCCTCCTATGCCCTCCTGCTTGCAAAGAGCAATTAATCATTCTACCTTCTAACCTCAGAACTCTGTATAGTATTTAAACATAATAAATGTTTTAAAGAAATATGTGTATTAAATGGATTAAAATTTAGTTTAATTTTCATAGTCAACTGATTATTTTGATTACTCTATCATTAAGACTATACTCTCTCAGTATTCAAAAGTTTTGTTTATTTTTTCTTTCTTGTTTCTCAACAAAAGAATGAGGTAGTGGTGGTGACATTGACATTTGTTTTGAAATCATCTTGATTAGGTGAATAGGATGTGAGACTAATTTCCCACTGAGTAATTCAGAAACAAACACACCCAAGCAATGGTGAAATCCTCTAAGGCGGAGATAGAGGGATAGGCCTTGTCCACGCAGTTAATCAGGGCTGAGGAATGGAGTCGAATGAGAAAACAAATGAAGAAAGGCCTGTGCCTACCCTTTCCATGTTCTTCTACAGATGTATAGTCCTGCACCTCAAGTTACTTAAGCAAAAGACTGTCCTATATTTGGACTTTTTCTTTTCCACTGTTAGCCCTCCTTTCTCTTCCATTTCAGGTATATATCAGACACAAAAATGCTGTAGAGTGACTCTTGATACTGGATGTTACCCCTTAAATCTTTTTTAGACCATGAAAAAGTGGCATAGCAGTTCTGACAGCCTGTTCAGGTGTTCAATTTTTAATAATTTGTATCTCATACTTCCACATATTCCACACAGAGGGCAGATCTCATTATCACTTGTGTATTTTGTTATAACTTTATTAGCCCCAAACAGAGCCACTAATAGGTAGGAAAACATATTACTGTAATAAATTAGGATTTGGGATGGTGACAGGAAGTTGTGGCTTTCAGAGACCAAAATAGCCTTTTTTGTGATCTTAGAGGAAAACCAATAGTTGTTCACTTAGGGCCAGTTTTAAGCAAGCAGAACATTGTATCTTACAACAATATTTCTGGTAATTTTGTAAATGCTTTTGAGTGATCCTGCTGTACTAGGCACTGTGCTAGATGCTTTGCAGAATAAAAGATAAATAAAACAAAGTTATTTCCTTAAAAGAGACTGCAGTATCAATTAACCTTTCCATTCACTGTAATCAAAATCATTTGTAGCTTCCAAACAGAGACATATGTGCCAAACACAACCTGCTAGAACTTATTTAAATAGCTATTCTAGATTCCACAGTTCAAGTTCAATTAATTTAGCATCACTTAACCTCATTTAATTTGGACACTTCTAGTATTAGAAAATATCTTCTATGCTATCATCCATCAAATTATTAATATTGTTAAATATCTACTCCTATCTCTTTTTTAGAATGAGGCTTACATAAAATTATAGGTAAATTTTAAAAAGAAACCAACTAAGACTTTGTATCTTTGGATGTTGAATAGTGAACTCCTCCTCTAAGACAATTTAGATAATTTACATATATAAGTATATGTGTGTGTGTGTGTGTGTGTATATATATATATATATATATATATATATATATATATATTCTCCTTATGATTAGCTTTGTAGATTCAAAAATGGCAATACTTTTGGTCTTGAATTTAATGACTTATCAAACATAATTTAAAGCTGGAAAACCACCAATCTAGAAGGTAAAAGTGCACTATTAAATTATGGTAGTTAACTCAGCCTATAAACTAGAACTAGACTCATTTGGCTCAAATCCAAGATTAGACACCAGTGTGTTACCTAGGTTAAGTTACATAAGTCCTGTCAACATAACCAAAAATAAACAAGTGGGACTACATCAAGCTAAAAAGCTTTTGCACAGCAGAAGAAACAATCAACAGAGTTAAAAGGTATGAGAGAAAATATTTTCAAACCATTTATCTGATACAGGGTTAACCTTCAAAATACATAAGGAACTCCTACAACTCAAAAGCAAAAATACTAGTAACCTGATTATAAAAATGGGCTAAGTATTTGAATACATTTCTCTAAAGACATACAAATGGCCAACAGATATACAAGAAAAAAATCACCAATCATCAGGGGAAAGCAAATCAAAACCACAATGAGATATTAACTCACACCTACCTGGATGGCTATGACAAGAGAAAAATACATTGATTAGAATGTCAGGAAATTGGAACTCTGTGCACTGTTGTGAGAATGCAAAATGCTAAACTGCTATGGAAAAAAGTATGAGGTTCCTCAAAACATTAAAAATAAAACTACCACATGACCCAGCAATCCCATTTCTGGGTATTTATTCAAAAGAATTAAAATCAGGGTCCCAAAGGGATATGAGCACTCTCATATTCATTGAAGCACCATTCACAGTAACCAAGACATGGAAACAACTTAAGTGTCCATAGTCAGATGAATGGGCAAAGAAAAAGTGGTATATAAATACAACTGAATACTATTCACCCTTAAAAAAGAAGGAAATTCTGAAATGTGTGACAGCACGGGTAAACCTTAAGGACATGATGCTAAGTGAAATAATTCAGTCACGGAAAGACAAATACTTTATTATTCCAATTATATGAGGAATCTAAAATAGTCAAATTCATAGAATCAAAGAGAATAGTGTTTTCCAGGGGCTGGAGGAGATAAGAAGTTACTAATCAATTAGCATAAAGTTTCAGTTAAACAGATGAATAGTCTCTAGAGATGTGCTGTACAGTATTGTACCTATAGTAAACAATAATTTATTATACATTTAAAAATTTATTAAGAGGTAAGATCTCACATTAAGTGTTCTTATCATAATAAAATACAATTTCAAAAAATTACATAAATCTTTGTATCTCAGTACCCTTTTCTGCAAAATGGAGATGGTAATAATGCCTATTTTATAGGGTTGTTGTGAAGATTAAATCAATGAATGTGTGAAGTCCTTAGAAGAGGCTATGGAACAGGTAAACATGCCATAAGTGTTACCTGTTACTATTTTTACTTGAGTGTGTGGGCCTGCTCCTTAATTATACCAGTAGTCTCCCACTGTCTCCCACTGTGACACAAAGTGGCTTTGTGTCACTTAGGTGGCTTCCATGTCCTGGCTATTGGAAATAGAGCTGCAATGAATATTGTGGTACATGACTCTTTTTGAATTATGCTTTTCTCAGTGTATATGCCCAGTAGTGGGATTGCTGGATCGTATGGCAGTTCTATTTTTAGATTTTTAAGGAACCTTCATACTGTTCTCCATAGTGGCTGTATCAATTTACATTCCCACCAACAGTGCAAGAGGGTTCCCTTTTCTCGACACTCTCTCCAGCTTTTATTGTTTGTAGATTTTTTTGATGATGGCTATTCTGATCAGTGTGAGGTGATACCTCATGGTAGTTTTGATTTGCATTTCTCTAATGATAAGTGATGTTGAGCATCTTTTCATGTGTTTCTTGGAAATCTGTATATCTTGTTTGGAGAAATGTCTACTTAGGTCTTCTGCCCATTTTTGGATTGGGTTGTTTGTTTTTTTTTGTTTTTATTTTTTGCGGTACACGGGCCTCTCACTGTTGTGGCCTCTCCCGTTGCGGAGCACAGGCTGCGGACGTGCAGGCTCTGTGGCCATGGCTCACGGGCCCAGCTGCTCCGCGGCATGTGGGATCCTCCCGGACCAGGGCACGAACCCGTGTCCCCTGCATCGGCAGGCGGACTCTCAACCACTGCGCCACCAGGGAAGCCCTGTTTGTTTTTTTGATATTGAGCTGCATGAGCTGCTTGTATATTTTGGAGATTAATCCTTTGCAGTTGCTTCATTTGAAAATATTTTCTCCCATTCTGAGGGTTGTCTTTTCATCTTTTTTACGGCTTCCTTTCTTGTGCAAAAGCTTTTAAGGTTTATTAGGTGCCATTTGTCTCTAGGAGGTGGGTCAAAAAGGCACTTGCTGTTATTTATGTCATAGAGTGTTTTGCCTATGTTTTCCTCTGAGTTTTATAGTGTCTGGCCTTATATTTAAGTCTTTAATCCATTTTGAGTTTATTTTTGTGTATGATGTTAGGAAGTGTTCTAATTTCATTCTTTTACATGTAGCTGTCCAGTTTTCCCAGCACCACTTATTGAAGAGGCTGTCTTTTCTCCATTGTATACTCTTGCCTCCTTTATCAAAGATAATGTGACCATATGTGCGTGGGTTTATCTCTGGGCTTTCTATCTTGTTCCATTGATCTATATTTCTGGTTTTGTGCCACTACCATACATACTGTCTTGACTGTAGCTTTGTAGTATAGTATGAAGTCTGGGAGCCTGATTCCTCTAGCTCCGTTTTTCTTTCTCAGGATTGCTTTGGCTATTCAGGGTCTTTTGTGTTTCCATACAAATTTTGAAATTTTTTGTTCTAGTTCTGTGAAAAATACCATTGGTAGCTTGATAGAGATTGCATTGAATCTGTAGATTGCTTTGGGTAGTATAGTCATTTTCACAATATTGATTCTTCCAATCCAGAAACATGGTATATCTCTCCATCTATTTGTATCATCTTTAATTTCTTTCATCAATGTGTTAAAATTTTTCTGCATACAGGTCTTTTGTCTCCTTAGGTAGGTTCATTCATAGGTATTTTATTCTTTTTGTTGCAATGGTAAATAGGAGTGTTTCCTTAATTTCTCTTTCAGATTTTTCATCATTAGTGTATAGGAATGCAAGAGATTTATGTGCATTAATTTTGTATCCTGCTACTCTACCAAATACATTGATTAGCTCTAGTAGTTTTCTGGTAGCATCTTTAGGATTCTCTATGTATAGTATCATGTCATCTGCAAACAGTGACAGGTTTACTTCTTCTTTTCCAATTTGTATTCCTTTTATTTCTTTTTCTTCTCTGATTGCTGTGGTTAAAACTTCCAAATCTATGTTGAATAATAGTGGTGAGAGTGGTTAACCTTGTATTGTTCCTGATCTTAGAGGAAATGGTTTCAGTTTTTCATCATTGAGAATGATGTTGGCTGTGGGTTTTGTCATATATGGCCTGTGTTATGTTGAGGTAGGTTCCCTCTATGCCTACTTTATGGAGGGTTTTTGTCATAAATGGGTGTTGAATTTTGTCAAAAGTATTCTCTGCATCTATTGAGATGATCATATGGTTTTATCCTTCAATTTGTTAATATGGTGTATCACATTGATTGATTTGCATATATTGAAGAATCCTTGCATTCCTGGAATAAACTCCACTTGATCATGGTGTATGATCCTTTTAATGTGTTGTTGGATTCTGTTTGCTAGTAGTTTGTTGAGGATTTGTGCATCTATGTTCAGCGGAGATATTGGCCTGTAGTTTTCTTTTTTTGTGTGACATCTTTGTCTGGTTTTGGTATCAGGGTGATGGTGGCCTCGTAGAATGAGTTTGGGAGTGTTCCTCCCTCTGCTATATTTTGGAAAAGTTTGAGAAGGTTAGGTGTTAGCTCTTCTCTAAATGTTTGATAGAATTCACCTGTGGAGCCATCTGATCCTGGGCTTTTGTTTATTTGAAGATTTTTAATCAGTTTCAATTTCAGTGCTTGTGATTGCTCTGTTTATATTTTCTATTTCTTCCTAGTTCAGTCTCAGAAGTTATGGTTTTCTAAGAATTTGCCCATTTCTTCCACGTTTTCCATTTTATTGGCTTATAGTTGCCTGTAGTAATTTCTCATTATACTTTGAATTTCTGCAGTGTAAGTTGTTACTTCTCCTTTTTCATTTCTAATTCTGTTGATTTGAGTCTTCTCCCATTTTTTCTTAGGCTAAAATTAGTCTGGCTAATTTTGTTTACCTTCTCAAAGAACCAGCTTTTAGTTTTATTGATCTTTGCTATTGTTTCTTACATTTCTTTTTCATTTATTTCTGATCTGATCTTTATGATTTCTTTCCTTCTGCTAATTTTGGCGGGTTTTTGTTCTTCTTTCTCTACTTGCTTTAGGTGTGAGGTTAGGTTGTTTATTTGAGATTTTTCATGTTTCTTGAGGTAGGATTGTATTGCTATAACCTTCCCTCTTAGAACTGCATTTGCTGCATTCCATAGGTTTTGGATCATCGTGTTTTTGTTGTCATTTGTTTTTAGGTATTTTTTGATTTCCTCTTTGATTTCTTCAGGCATATCTTGGTTATTTAGTAGCCTGCTGTTTAGCCTCCATGTTTTTTTTATTTCTTACAGTTTTTTTCCTGAAACTGATATCTAGTCTCATAGCATTGTGGTCAGAAAAGACACTTGATATGATTTCAATTTTCTTAAATTTGCCAAGGCTTGATCTGTGACCCAAGATATGCTCTATCCTGGAGAATGTTCCATGAACAGTTGAGAAGAAAGTGTATTCTGTTGGTTTTGGATGGAATGTCCGATAAATATCAATTAAATCCATCTTGTTTAATGTGTCATTTAAAGCTTGTGTTTCCTTATTTATTTTCATTTTGGATGGTCTGTCCATTGGTGAAAGTGGGGTGTTAAAGTCCCCTACTATGATTGTGTTACTGTCGATTTCTCCTTTTATGGCTGTTAGTATTTGCCTTATGTATTGAGGTGCTCCTATGTTGGGTGCATAAATATTTACAATTGTTATATCTTCTTCGTAGATTGATCCCTTGATCATTATGTAGTGTGCTTTTTGTCTCTTGTAATAGTCTTTATTTTAAAGTCTGTTTTATGTGATATGAGGATTGCTACTCCAGCTTTCTTTTGATTTCCATTTGCATGGAATATCTTTTTCCATCCCCTCACTTTTAGTCTGTATATGTCCCTAGGTCTGAAGTGGGTCTCTTGTAGACAGCATATGTACGCTGTTGTTTTTGTATCCGTTCAGCCAGTATATGTCTTTTGGTTAGAGCATATAATTATTCATATGTATGTTCCTATAACCATTTTCTTAATTGTTTTGGACTTGTTATTGTAGGTCTTTTCCTTCTCTTGTGTTTCCTGCCTAGAGGAGTTCCTTTAGCATTTGTTTTAATGCTGGTTTGGTGGTGCTGAATTCTCTTAGCTTTTGCTTCTTTGTAAAGCTTTTAATTTCTCCATCAAATTTGAACGAGATCCTTGTTAGGTAGAGTAATCTTGGTTGTAGCTTTTTCCTTTTCATCACTTTAAATATGCCCTGCCACTCCCTTCTGGCTTGCAGAGTTTCTGCTGAAAGATCAGCTGTTAACCTTATGGGGATTCCCTTGTGTGTTATTTATTGCTTTTCCCTTGTTGCTTTCAATCTTTTTTCTTTGTATTTAATTTTTGATAGTTTGGTTAACATGTGTCTTGGCATGTTTCTCTTTGGGTTTATTCTATATGGTACTCTCTGTGCTTCCTGGACTTGATTGACTATTTCCTTTCCCATGTTAGGGAAGTTTTCAACTATAATCTCTTCAAATATCTTCTCAGACCTTTTCTTTTTCTCTTCTTCCTCTGGTACCCCTATAATTCGAATGTTGGTGTGTTTAATGTTGTACCAGAGGTCTCTGAGACTGTCCTCAAGTCTTTTCATTCTTTTTTCTTTTTTCTGCTCCCTGGCAGTTATTTCCACCATTTTATCTTCCAGCTCACTTATCTGTTCTTGTTCCTCAGTTATTCTGTTATTGATTCCTTCTAGAATATTTTTAACTTCAGCAATTGTGTTGTTCATCACTGTTTGCTCTTTAATTCTTCTAGATCCTTGTTAAATATTTCTTGTATTTTCTCCATTCTTTTTCTGAGATTTTGGATCATCTTTACTATCATTACTCTGAATTCTTTTTCAGGTAGTTTCCCTATTTTGTCTTCATTTATTTGGTCTTATAGGTTTTTACCTTGCTCCTTCATCTGTAATAAATTTTTTTTTAGTTTTTAGTTTTATTTATTTATTTTACATCTTTATTGGAGTATAATTGCTTAACAATGGTGTGTTAGTTTCTGCCTTATAACAAAATAAATCAGTTATACATATACATATGTTCTTATATCCCCTCCCTCTTGTGTCTCCCTCCCACCCTCCATATCCCATCCCTCCAGGCATTCACAAAGCACCTAGCTGATCTCCCTGTGCTATGCGGCTGCTTCCCACTAGCTATCTACCTTACGTTTGGTAGTGTATATATGTCCATGCCTCTCTTTTGCTTTGTCACAGCTTACCCTTCCCCCTCCCCATATCCTCAAGTCCATTCTCTAGTAGGTCTGTTTCTTTATTCCTGTCTTACCCCTAGGCTCTTCATGACATTTTTTTTCTTCTTAAATTCCATATATATGTGTTAGCATACAGTATTTGTCTTTCTCTTTGTAACAAATTTTTTTGTGCTTTCATTTTTTTTTTTTTGATGGGTGGTGCTGTATTCCTATCTTACTGGTTGTTTGGCCTGAGACGTCCACCACTGGAGTTTGTAGGCAGTTGGAAAGAGCTGGGTCTTGGTGTTGAGATGAGGACCTCCAGGAGATCCAATTGATATTTCCTGGGATCTGAGTTTCTCTGTTAGTCCAGCAGTTTGGACTCAGAGCTCTCACCACAGGAGCTCAAGCCTGACCTCCAGCCTGGGAACAATATCCCACAAGCCAGTCACTGGAGGTTCTCCCCATCCCCTTAGGTGTCCGTGGTCCCCTATCGGTGCCTGGTAGGTGCCCTAGTTGTCCAAAAAGTATTTGAGTGCTTATATTTCAGGTGCTCTGTAGGTTCTAGGGATAGAGTCAAAGAGAACAAGATAAAGATTTCAGCTTAAGGGCTTTCATTCTAATGAAAGAAATTGACAATTAAAAAGAAACACATATATAAATAATTTTAACAGTTAATAAGTACTTTGAAGAAAAG
Organism: Mesoplodon densirostris; assembly: GCF_025265405.1. Taxonomy (NCBI): domain Eukaryota; kingdom Metazoa; phylum Chordata; class Mammalia; order Artiodactyla; family Ziphiidae; genus Mesoplodon; species Mesoplodon densirostris. The sequence goes on from NC_082661.1 coordinate 132,213,184, forward strand.
GCAGGCTAATGGGATGAAGAGTGATGGGGGATATTAATGGGACAGACTGTTCCATATGGAATGGTCAGGACTCTTTTGAGGAGATGATATTTGAGCATAGATATGAGTAAAGTGAGAAAGTAAGTGCTAGGAAAATCAATGAGAAGAAAATTCTAGAAAGTGGGAACAGCAAGTATAAAGGCCATGAGACAGATCTGAATTCAGGGGTTCAAGAGCAAACAGAAGGCCCATGTGGTGGTAACGGGAAATGACATCTATATTTGGAAATGAGGTAGGAGTAGGCAAATAATTTTGGATTAATAATAGATATATTCAATGAATCAACAAAAATGATGGAACATTTTGATAAAAAATACCTCAAGAAGTATAAAATCTTATAGAAATTAAGGGACATAATAGATATACTTGTAAACAAGATTTTAGCTTTTTGAGTAGGACTTTTTCTGTTGCTTATAATTGAAAAGAAGAGCTAAGTAATACCCTTCGTATGAAAACCTCCAAAGAGATGCCAAAAATTGGGGTTAGTCACTGCCCTCCACCAAGGGTAGGCACACTGTGAGGTAAAATAACCTGCTCTCCTAACAAGAACCAGCACTCAACTCCTCATATGTATAAGGAGAAAACTAGGGAGAAGAGTGGTAAGAGCCAGCAACTCCTGAAGATCACAGACCTCAGAGGAAAAGGTTTCTCTTCCCAAGGGAAGAAAAGAGATTATTCTCTTCTATTCCTGAAGCCAAATGATGGCTGCCCATTGGGAGAATCATATGTATAGAATGTTTGTGTGTGTCTTCAAGAAGCAAGAGAGGTCCACCTGGAGCTGCTATGGCAGAGCCCTGTTGTGAAAGTCTTCTTGGGGAAGTTAAGCATTTGCCATCTGATGTTTAAGCACCACCTGTGAACCAAAGACAGCTGCTCACTTCTAGTCTTCAGATTTTTGAAGAGGAGGAGCTCACTGCATTAGCTCACATTAACAAGGAAGTAAGGGACTATGGTCTGGAGTTTGTTCCTGAGAGGGAATACATAGCCCCTCTATCCCATGCTGGTGTTCTGTGGCTCTTGGAGGGTTCAGAAGATGATGTCAGTGGTTACCTTGACTATGTGGTTATTTACTTTGAAGCAGCATAGACAAAAGGAAAGGGGTAGGATAGCTGCTCAGTGAGGCGAGGGAGTCAGGAGCAGAATCAGTGTCAAAGCCCAAAGTGGACATGGTTACTTTTCCCTGAGGGATTCCTCAGTGATTGGGAGGCTAGGATAAAGCTGAACACCATCCAAAGAAAATCAAGCACATCATCAGCAAAGAACTCTCAATAACAGAATCTACTAGCGGTAGACACAACTGGATTGAACCAGAGAAAGACCTGGGATGCTTTCCCACACTGACACATAGATGATTATGTAAAATTTCTACTACCCTATCTCCCCTGTTTGACCCCAAGCTAGAAGAAATAAGCAGTGAGGAGGAGGAGACAGACCTCCTTCCAACTTCTTTACTCCAAGCAGCCAGCATCATAGTTTATGCTTGTGTTAAGGGGAAAAGGAGGTGATCATATTTATATCAGATTCACTATTGAAGTTTTACACTAGACAAAAGTTTAAAATTAGACTATAATTAATAGAAAATGATCGTATGTACCAAGATTTCTTTAAGAAGTATGAAAAGGAGATTTGGTACATCATGGATAGAAGCTTTTATTGGAATAAAGATTAACCTATTGTGCATTTATGCACCTATTGAGATACATTATACAATTCATCAAACTATGAGACATAATAATGCAAACTACACAGGAGCTAATAAGGAGTCAAAGTGCACTAATCTAAAATCATAATCTCATGGGGTTTTATGTTACTTAAAAGTAAAGTTTCCTCCCGCTCCTCAGTTTTGATAAAGTATCGATATTGTCAATTGCCTCTTTGGTGTAACAAAGTAAATTAATCTTCCCTCAATCAGCAATGCATAATCCTAACTCTCCAGACCTTTGTCAAGGATATGAACTCAGAATCTCCTTTTCTGTTCCTATAAAGATCTTCTGAGAGAAGTGATATTTAGAAATGTTCATCTAAGGAACATAGTATCCCTAGTTAAGGTAATTCAAGTTCTACCTTTGGATCAAGTTAGACCAAAAAGTTTTTTATTTTCTATAATGAGAATTGTCTAAGTTTCTGTTGTTATCCTTACTGCCAGGAAGTTCAAAGCCAAATTGCCAGCTCTATCAAAGCAAGTATAAACAATATAGAGAGATAGCATATTTGCATTTGTAGTTTTTCTTGAATTTGATCCTTATTTTATCAATATATTTTTACATCTTGGGGTGTCTATTTGTAAAGACATAGAGTGTAGATAAATAAATTCATATATCAGGAAGAGTCTGTTCAGAAGACTGAAAGGTGATCCCTCAATATGAAACTGATAAATCTTTTGTGGATGTGTGTGTGCTATCAAATACAAGGAGTACATTTATTTATTTGATAAAGAAAACATGAGAAAAGTAGGTTGGAATGGGATCAGACTTATTCTCAACTCACCACTGGCGTCTTGGTGTCTGTGCCAACAGTTCAGGAATCAGCAGGCTACCTGGAGATGGTTTATAACAAGAAGCACAAAACCCAAGTCTCTTCTCCAACACCCCTCTGGTCAGTGGAGAAAGCCTGTAGTGAGGCAAGAGGGGAAGTTGCGCCATTCTTCTCACCTCTCCATCACCATTTCATCTTCTGCTTGCTAACCTTGATGTAACTTGAGAGCTGTCCTTGCTTCGGCTGTGCAGTCCAGAAGCCAGAACTTCCTCTAGGAAACTTTTCGTGTTATGCACAGTGGGTCCCCCCAGGACAATCCTCACTCCAGGAGTAGTACGGTTCAGGTTATAAACTGTTAGAGCCTCTTCATAGGTGACCCCTCCAATTATAAACACAATGATGTCCTGAGGTCTGTCTCTGAGTGTGCTGGGGCCTAGATAAGGATACAGGTTTTCCTTGAACTTTCCTTTGATGAGATGGTCCAGGGTCTCATGTAAGAAAGGCTGATGCTGAGTATATACATTTTCTACTCCTTTCAATCCTTTGAGGAACTGTTTGGTAATAGCCGCAACATCTTTGGGGCTGAAGAGGTCACTTCCTCTGACCCGTTTACCACCATATTCAACAACTGTAGACACAAGCTTTCGATACTTCTCAGAAACACCTTTATTCCTAAGGTCTATCATAATCCTGGTAGGCTATTACTGCTGTGTCACTCATAATGTAGAGCATAAAGCATCACCAGGCACACAGCATCAAACTCTGTCACTTTGGGGTTCTGCAGGAGCCTCTTTACATTCTGGAGAGCACTAGAATTGTCATTTTGACAGGCCAGTTCTTGCTCAACCTCCGAAACCTCCAGCAGATTCCACTCACTGACCAAACGAGACAGCTCTCCAACCACTGTCATGTGCTTTGATACAGTCCCAGACATCTTCTTGAATTGTCGGTAATTCGCAACAAAGGTCTTCACATCTGCTATTGATTCTAGTTTTTGCTGTTCTTTTGGTTTCTTCTTCTGAAAGTCTTCCATGAGATTCTTTATGTTGCTACCAATCTCAGCAAAGTTCAGGTACATATTGTTAGTGTAGAATTCATCATTTTCAGCAGATAGGAACACCTCTCTCAAGTCTTTACTGATCCCTGGCACTCTGGAAAGATCAATCCAATTGTTGTTTATGCCCAGTAGTTCATGGACCATGGCCTGATATGTCCACTGGTTTAGCAATGGGGTGATGGCATCATCGCAGCGATCTAAAATAAGTAACAGTGGAGGAACCTCAGTCCGCCGGAATTCAAACAGTTCATATTCTCTAGTTATCACTTGCTTAACACATTCTGCAATCTCTTTGCTGATGAAAGCTGGTAACAAATCATGGGACATTTCTTCAGAGATAAAAAGAGAGCTGTCAGTCCTTGAGTTGCTCTGGATAGTTGGACTGGATCCCAATTTCGACCCTGACAGCAACCCAGAATATTGAGGGAAAACAAATGTGGATTCACAGCAATGTAATCACCATAAAATTCCTGAACCTCAGCCACAACTTCCTGTTCATCAGGTTCAGCTAATGACTTCACATCACTCTTGCTGATCACATTACTGAAATAAATAAAATATATACTGTATTTGGGTCTTTGGAGCTCCTGAATCAGATAATCCACATTCTCCTGCTAGTGTGGGAGGGTCTCCTGCAGAGGCAGAGGGTGGCTGTGGCTCACCATGGGGGCAAGGACACTGGCAGCCTGATAAATCTTAAAAATGTTTTTAAAAGACTAATTAAAAAAATGTTTTAAAATTAAAATGGGTCCAAAAATGTTATCATCATTCACTCACTAGTTTAACGACATTAACTAGTCTATACTGTATATCCCAATACATTAAACAATAAAGATTGTTTTAGCATTGTTATTGTCTGTTAAATGTAAAAACCATATCTCTGGTTTTTGCTATATGTATCACTATGTATTGTAAAACTTAGCAGATCCTCATGTCAATGGCCAGGAAAACTATCCCTAGCATCATGGAGATAGTTATAGCAGGTGCAAAACATCTTATAGAGGACTTTATTTTTCATTTTATAAAACTTTATTTGATTAAAAATTTGCCTTTTCTGTGTACACTGGAATGCTTTATTCCCTATGCATTTTACAGAGTTACAATCTCTCATTTTAAGTATTACCTCAAAAGTAATTTCAGAAAAAAAAAAGGTTTTGTGAAACTAAACTTGACTTTTAAAAAATCATATGGACAAACAACTCTCAAACAAAACTGGATTAATAATATTTATTGCCTGTTTAACTACATGACAGATTTCTTGTCCCAGTCCCCTTTCTCAAAAAAAAAAAAAAAATCATGTGGAAACTAATTTAGAGAAAAGATTCTTCCCTAAAGCAGTTAAGGGAAAGGGAAGGGCCAGAAATTTCTTTGGCAAAAAATTCTATCCATAGCCATTTGTGTGTAACTGTTTTGCTTCAAGTACAGTACACTCTTTGGAGGGAAGGCGAGATGTTGTTCAGAGTGAGATGGTACTCTCCAACTAGCTGAAGTGCAGGAAGTCATCTACAGCCTCTTCCCCATGCTTGCGGCTGCATCCTGGAACCAACTCTGCCAACCCTATGAGTGCAATATCAGGTTAAAAGCCAATGCTAGTTTGGCTGAGATGGTCTCTTCCACTGCAAAACAATGGATAAGATGGGACTGAGAAACAACCACTACATGATGACACTCAATAAAAAAGGTTTAGGGGAGATAAAAAAAGGATTTCAGAGACAGGGACAGATAGGCTGGTGAAAAACAAATCACATTTTTGCTAAGAAAATTAGATAAAGGAGAGTGACAGAATGGTGATAGCTTGTTCTTCAGAGGAGCTCTGCATGCTCTCATTTTGCTGAAATAGAGGCCAAAGGTCAATTAATTATATTAAGCTTCTGTTTTCTCAGCTTAAACAAACTAAGGTTCATGGGTACCTTCAAAATAATACATGATAGGAGGAAATGGATCCACAAATGACAATACAGCTATGTTTACTCTGATAACTAGCTCATTCACTAGTTTAACATTGGTCTGTTTGTCATGTACAACCCAATAAACTGGCCAATGAAAGGATTGCTTTAGCATTACAGAGATATAATCTAGGTATAACTTTGAGGGTTTCCGTAAATTAATCAGATTACTATCCTTAAGCATCCATGCATTGATATTATCAGGCATAAAAGAACTTGGTTCAAGCCCGGGGACTTGAACCACCCATGACTAGCCACAATGACACTATACCTCTTTAGCATACTCATCCTTGTGGCCATCAGATGCTTCATTGCTATGACATTGCTAAATATGTAAAGAACTATGGAATAGTTTGTTGGCTGGTAAAAATGCCTGTGGTCTAGTTGCTATTTTACTAGTTATGCAATGTGACATATCTACTGTGGGTTTCTAAGAGACTCGAATCCACAAATATATTCCTCCTGACTCTGCTTCCACATTGCACAGAAGGACACAGGAAAGACAGATTGTCCTATCTCAGAAACAAAGAGGTGGATAACACTGAATATATTTTCTTCACACCATAGTTTAGGGCAAAGGATTGTAGATAAAATTTATGATTTCAGAAAAACAGTATAAAGAAAATAAATATTTGAATGAAAGACAAAATTTTGCTCTAAGATACTTTTTTTCCCTCTTAGAGATCAATTAATTTAAAACTGATTGACTTTGTTTTTGTATCCCATAACTCTAAGAATAACGTTTTTTTCTTTTTTTTTAAATTTTTAATTTAATTTAATTTATTTTTTTATACAGCAGGTTCTTATTAGTCATCAATTTTATACACATCAGTGTATACATCTCAATCCCAATCGCCCAGTTCAGCACACCACCATCCCCCCCACTCCATGGCTTTCTCCCCTTGGTGTACATACATTTATGCTCTACATTTGTGTCTCAACCTCTGCTCTGCAAACCGGTTCATCTGTACCATTTTTCTAGGTTCCACATACATGCGTTAATATACAATATTTATTTTTCTATTTCTGACTTACTTCACTCTGTATGACAGTCTCTAGATCCATTCACATCTCAACAAATAACTCAATTCCGTTCCTTTTTATGGCTGAGTAATATTCCATTGTATATATGTACTACATCTTCTTTATCCATTTGTCTGTCAATGGGCTTTTAGGTTGCTTCCATGACCTGGTTATTGTAAATAGTGCTGCAATGAACATTGGGGTGCATGTGTCTTTTAGAATTATGGTTTTCTCTGGATATATGTCAGTAGTGGGGTTCCTGGATCATATGGTAATTCTATTTTTAGTTTTTTAAGGAACCTCCATACTGTTCTCCATAGTGGCTGTATCAATTTACATTCCCACCAACAGTGCAAGAGGGTTCCCTTTTCTCCACACCCTCTCCAGCATTTGTTGTTTGTAGATTTTCTGATGATGCCCATTCTAACTGGTGTGAGGTGATACCTCATTGTAGTTTTGATTTGCATTTCTCTAATAATTAGTGATGTTGAGCAGCTTTTCATGTACTTCTTGGCCATCTGTATGTCTTCTTTGGAGAAATGTCTATTTAGGTCTTCTGCCCATTTTTGGATTGGGTTATTTGTTTCTTTAATATTGAGCTGCATGAGCTGTTTATATATTTTGGAGATTAATCCTTTGTCTGTTGATTCATTTGCAAATATTTTCTCCCATTCTGAGGGTTGTCTTTTCGTCTTGCTTATGGTTTCCTTTGCTGTGCAAAAGCTTTTAAGTTTCATTAGGTCCCATTTGTTTATCTTTGTTTTTATTTCCATTACTCTAGGAGATGGATCAAAAAAGATCTTGCTATGATTTATGTCAAAGAGTGTTCTTCCTATGTTTTCCTCTAAAAGTTTTATAGTGTCCAGTCTTACATTTAGGTCTTGAGTCCATTTTGAGTTTATTTTTGTGTATGGTGTTAGGGAGTGTTCTAGTTTCTAAGAATGAGTATTAAAGAAATACCTTGAGTGCATGAAAGTTTCCATTCAGTGGATAATTTTGTATAATGTTTCATTCCTCCTTCTTTCCCTGTTATTCTTCAAATTTCTATTAAAAGGTAAGTAATATCATGAAATTTGATGACACACACTGTTAATGCTCTTTGGGTAGGGTGAATGAAGGCCTTTTATATAGGAAGGAAATCGTTATGAAAATATTTTGACTGACATCCACTCATCCTCTATTTACATATCCTTAGTCTCTGGTTTTCTGGGTTTCTATAATTTCTAGCTTATATTCATAGGGTTTAAAAAAAATTGATGAAAGCCCTCTCATTTTTTTCATTTACATGTTCAGGTATAAATAAACTTAAGTAACAGGACCATATGAAGGATTTATTTGAGTTTGGAGTCTGGATTTTGGTAAAGAGAAAGAGTTATGGGGTTCTGTTAAAATAAGTCTGACAAGTCTTGGCCCAAAGTCACTCTGAGGAAGAATATGTCTTCCTTTGAAAGCAAGAGTATAATCAATATTTTCATAAAATATCAATATGAAGTAGAATATAGTATGTCAAGCCAGTATTAACATTTCATTAATGAGTATTTCATTTTTTAAAGGCTATATAACAAGAACAGATTAATCTCATAACCTGAAAGTTTTTACTTCATTATTGTTTCTTCTTTATTTCTGGCTAAATTGTACTTTCAAGTGAGTAGACAGAAACATGATGCTATATATTGAATAACTTCAACTAAATATCCATGCTATTCTTCAGTGTTAAGTGATCTCTTAGCTAGAATAAAAAGGGTAGATGTGATGCTCTCTCCAGTCCCAAGTACAGTGTGCCCCAACGTAGAGGTTTCTTGAGTTACTGTTAGAGAATGATTCCAATTCTTAGCAGCCTAATCTCACACTTCAGTATGGATCCCAACTTCTACATCTGTTCAGATGAGCCATTGGCTAAATGGCTGTGTAGTAGTATTCAACAGTATTTATTTGTCTTCTTTATGGTGATTCTTAGGACTGGTCATACATACCCCCTTCCTCCTCCTTCTCTATTTTCCATACATATTTTTGAGAGCCCATATGTCTTAGGAATAAACTTATTGTCTGTTAAGAATTCACAGTCTACTGGGGTTGGGATAAAAATAAAAAATTCTAGTACAATATGGTAAGTGTTATGATACCATGAGAACACAGAGGAGAAACACCTAATCTAATTTATAGGGATTAGGGGAGGCAATTTAAAGATTATACCTGACACAAATACACAGATATTTGCATATACATGTGTCGGCACACATTTTAAAAAACTAGATTATTATCATTTCAGAAATAAGGTAGTAATGCTTCAGTGTTGGCTGATATGCCTGTCTCTACCATAGTAAAAGAAACACACTGTCTTAATTGGGGGTTAATATTTGCAAACTACTTGACTTTTCTAGTAGAACGGTGGCACATAATTTTGAGGTATTAATGCTTTTCTAATCTCTGCTGTATTTTCAACAGCTGACTTATAGTAAATACCAAAGTAAAACTTTTATAATATGCATGGTAGAGTGGAAAGCATGTCAGATTAGTTTTAAAAAAAATAGATGTTAGTCCTACATAGAGGCATTAACTATGTGATTTTGACCAATTTAACTTAATTAAACCTCAGTTTCTTCATTGGAAACATGAAGAAGCTGAGCAAGATGATTTAAAATAAATTTTTTTCTAGATTTAAACATCTGATTTTATTTAAAAAATCTGGTTTATATTAACATTTTGAAATCGTTATAATCAGAAGACAATAGATTTTAAGTTCCCACTCCTAGGAAGTGTTTGTATTGTTGATGTTCTCTCCCTCCCTATAAAATTTGACTTTATCTTACTAGTCACACCGTTCCCATCATACTAGCCAAGACCTGTCAGACTGGTTCTAGTTAGATCATCAGTGACTTCTTTCTTCACCTCAATTTAGCCTACAAAGTTGCTGATAGAGCCTGGATACACACACTTGGTGGCAGACCTCGGTCTCCACAGGAACATTCCTTGCTGGTCAGCAATGTATCGGTGAGTTTTCTTCTCTTTTCCTTTGTCTTAAGTTAACTTGTTTAAAATGGCATGAACCACACCAAGGAATGTGTAGATCTCCAATTTATTATTTGCTTAATGTGGGAAACTATTTTTTGATATTTAACATTAAATTATGTCAAGAAATAGGTTTCTCTTCTTTCTATACTAGTGTTCCCTGTCCTCTTGTGACCCATCCCAAATGTTTATGTACTTTCAGAAGAGCTCAACAAAAGATAAAGGCACATGGTGTTTGACAACTGTCTTTTAGTTTGTTTTGTTTTGAGAAAAATAGAATGTGTTTTTAGCTTGGGTTTTTTTTGTCCCAAGTTATATTATATTGTATTATATATTATATTTAATACTCAAAATTATACATGAGAAAAAATTTTAAAACCATGAAGATCAAACTTACACTTCTTTCTGTAAGTAAATAGTATAAACTAAAAAAATTATATATGTTTTAAAAGAACAAGAAACAATTTAAGAAGACAATGTGATTAAATTATTATAGTTGGATTTTTAAAATAAATCCAATGATGTACCTGGCCACAATCAACTTCTCTAATAGAGAAGTCATAATTATTCTGAGGTTGTTTTCTTTAAAAGTTAGAAACTAAACAGTAACAAGATTTCAGTGTACCAGTTTGGGCTCTGAAAGTAATTTTATCTTCATGTTAAAAATTCATTTTCTCTGATTGAGATATTGGCATGCTCTTTTTTTGTTAATTTCTGTTTTGAGAAGAAAACAGTTTGAAAAGTATAAAGCTTCTAATGGTATCTTAATAGTGAAAAACACTCAGGCTCTGTAGTTGATAGGAAGAAAGTTCTACATAGTTCTCATGAGAAATTTAATACTCTCTATATTTGTTGATGAATCAACTAAGAGCTACAGACATCACAAATTAAATCAGACTTTTCAAGGCTTCCTGCCTTCTGCAAGTACTTCTCTATAATCCATGATGGTTTTGTGTCCTACCCTTTTTACCTGGATTATCTTTAAGAATATTACTATAGAAAACAGTGCTTTTATTTAAACATATACTTTCTATCAAACTCAAGATTCTAAACTGATTTCAGGCTTTGTCTACACTAAATCTGAGTGAGTCTGGAGTTTGTGTAGGAGAGTTATAATTTGGAGATATTGGAATGAATTTTTCTGAGTATAGTCTCTAATTTGAAGCAAAGATGTTTTCAGTCTTGCTTCAGAATAGATGGAAGATACCTCTCAAGGAAAAACAAACAAACAAAAAACTCCTTCCTGATCTAAAAATTGTATACAAAGTGGAGCATATCGATGTTTGAGTTGGCCTAGGAGATGTTCAGAGAATGGGCTAGAGTGAAAAGGGATTAAATTTATTAGCACATTTGCTGGAATAAGTGTACCAACAAGAATGCTTTGAAAAAAGAGGTATATTGAGATATATAGGCAATTTCTTTTTAAGGCCATTTGCTCATAACTGGGAAGGCATATCAGAAACATGTGGAGAGTTTTATCAAATGGCATGTTCCTTCCTCTTTGACCAAATTTTTGATAGCCCCTTCCTCACTCTACCTGTTCTAAATGAAAACCACTATGTTAGAATTTAAAGGTTAGAAGAAATTTGGACCAGGTAAACATTATTCTTCAGATGCTATCGTTTTCTTCAAACTCTGATTTTATACTATCCTTTGAATATGAAGAAGTCAACACATTAATTTTATAAAAACACATACAACAGAGGGTTATAGAAGACTTTTTCCAGTATAAGTTTATAGGGGAGAGATTTGAGAAGAGAAGAATATATTTATTAAATATATTTATTATTGATGGGAATGTCTGCCAACTCTATTCACCAGCAACCACTGAAAACCAGCAACCACTGACAGCAGACCAAATTTGTAGACATTAATATCTACACATGTTTAGATAGATGAAGGTAAACTGAGTAATATTCAAATGAAACAAAATGGACAACTTTAATTTTTAGTTGGTAGGGTAAACATTATCTCTCAACATGTGACCCATGGACCCCCTCCATTAGATTCACTGGGTACTTATTAAAAACAGAAAAGTCCAGTTCTCATCCAAGAAATTCCCATGAATCTCTGGTTGAGGCATGGGAATTGTATTAAAAGTTACACAAGGTAATTCTTATTTACTGTACAGTTGGAGAAGAACTGATACAGTACAAAGCCATTAAAAAAGGAACTTGTAAGATAGAAAGAAATTAAAGTGGAAATGAAATATGTCAGTTTTTGAAGTGATAGCTCTTTGTTTTATTTAAACTGGTATAATTATACCTCAATGGGAGGTGTTCTCTCGCAGTTTACCTTTTCCTCCAAGGGAGAAGAGTAGTGATTTATGCAACATAGTGATGATTAAGGAAAAGAGGATAATTTCAGAATGTCTGGAAAACTGAAGGGAGGATACAGACATAATTTGGGTAGTTTGTGTCAGACAGGGAGGGTGGTCTTATTTGGATTAAGAATCTATTTGTTTACAGGGAAAAATGTCAATGTAAAATTAATCTATTGTAGCAACCTCTTCCTTTTTGCCCTGAAATTAGTCAATAGATAATGATACTGAAGGGTCCCTCTACTGAGGTGCAGGTCCAGAGTTGCTTTATGATAGTGCTCCAAGTGTTTAATGCTGTGCCTCACTTCTCCTTCAGCTAAGATCAGTCCTGGTCCATGTAACAACTTTTAATGAGTTCTCATTGTGTACTAAGTTCTGTATGGAAGAAAACTTTGTTGAGTACCTATTATGTATTGCACATTTTGTAAAATGCTTTCTGATTGAATTTTGGCAATACTTTGAGAAACTATTATTGTTATCTCTCCTTAAAAAGATGAAATAACTGCAGCTCAGATGGTCCAGGGTTAGTAAGTGTTGGATCTAGAACCTGACCTTGGCATTTCTGGCTTTAAAGTCTATGTTCTTTCTACTGTAACACACTGTCTTATCATGTGTGGGAAGCTAAAAGAAGAGTCTTTGGAAAGTTTGCCCTCTAACAGAGAAATGGAAAACGTGCACACATGCATATACACACACAGAGAAAATGTGTATGTATGTGTAGGCATACATGTTTATATAATGTATAGGCAGAGAAACAGGTCAATACAAGTTAATATGAAAGAATGCACTTATGCTGAAGGAGGAAGGGTGGTGGTATAATTTTACTTTCATTGACAGGCCTTTACAAATGTTTTGAAGAATGCACAGACCGCCATTGTTTAATTTTCTCAAAACTGTCTCTGTTTAAACAAGATAGGAACATGACCTAACTTTTCCGCACTATCTCAAAGGTGATCAGTGACTGAGAGTACAGCACTTCAATTTTATCTTCACTGTTTTCTAAAAAAGATTGCAACCTTTGCTATTGTGTGAAAATCAAGTTCATCTTAGTGCAGCATTTCATGGAAGGAATTCATCAGTCTGTAATAATTACAACTGTCTAGTGAACCTTTGTTATTTTTTCATTATTGTCTGCTTTCCTCCAAAAATATCATTGCTTCAATATAATAAGGGAATAAATAGAGACATTCAAGAAAAAAGTAACATCATGTGCTTCCTTGTCAGCACTGAGATTTATAATTATGCCTGATGCTTTTGTGCTTGAGGATGGGGCTCTTGGGCAGTTGTGGAGTAGGTCTTCTAAGATGGTCGGTGGTGAAATGAGTGCTCTGTCTGTATTTCATGGCTTTATCAGGGTTAGATTTTAGAGGAACTCCATTAAGTATGTCTCAAAGCACACTCCTCTGGACATATTCTCATCGAAGATGGTGGATAAGAATTGTGAGGAATGTTCTCAGGGTTTCAAGCATAATTTGATAGGTTTGAAATGAGCGAATTAGAGGGTAGGAAAGTTTTAAGAGGTTGAGAAAAAAAAAATGGGCTGCAGAGATACCAGGTCATGCCAGAACCTGCAAGCCGAACCTTCTCCCAGGTACATATATGGCCTGCATGGTTGAGCAATTTCTGAGATTTTTAGAATAGTAATTCTGAGATGATAGAACTAAGTTTAGGGGAATCCAAAGTATCAGTCACCATTAAATTCTATCTTGTAGTCTTTCAACCTTTTATCTGAAGATGTCAGATGATGTCTTTTGTTTGAAGCTGCAAAAGCAGATACAGAAGGATTTAGCACTCTGTTTAAAGTTGAGCTATGAGTCAGTGCAGAACAAATAATAATTGCTATCATTTGTTTCACATGTACTGTGTACCAACTACTGTTCTAAAATAGCATGTGCATTTAATTTTTATAACAAACAATGGTTATATTATTATACCCATTTCACAGATGAGGAAACTGAGGCTCAGACAGTATTTGCCCAGAGGTGATAATGGCAGAACTGGGAATTAACCCAGGTCTATCTGACTCCCACCCATGCTCTTAATCAATGCTATATCATCCCCACAATTCCTCCTTTATCTACCTAGGTGATGCTACTGCTATGCTGATTTAACTGTCTTATTGTGTTAAAAGATATAAAAGTTATATTTACAAGGAACAAAGTTATTATTTAATGGATAATCTTCTAAGTAGACCTCCGAGGCTTGTAGACAGGAAGTATCTCTGTGTTCTATAAATTAAGGGATACCACAGTCAAAGATTAGGTAGTTTTCATGTGGTCACAGGAATGGGTGAGTCAGTCAATACTAAAGCTCGAATCTGTCCTCCCAGTTCACCTGTGTACCGATTCCAATGTTGTCAAGTAGAAGAGTTAAACCAACACAGGTGTCTACCTGACCCAGGAAATATTATTTTTACTGTTATTACTATTACCATTTGAATTTGTATAGAATTATATGGACTTTTAAAAATTGGTTATTGCACATTAAAAGCTTAGCAGGTCACAGCAAAATTCAGAGAGGGTATATATAGTAGGATATATATGTATATACACATATATAATGTATGTTCTTTACACATAATTCTAACATATATTCTTATTTGATACCTATCAACAACTGTGAAGCAGACAATTTTAATATTATCATGATTTCACAGATAGGAAAACCAAAGATTAGGAAGACTGAGATTTCTAAATCTCTGAGTAAGTGATTGGTAGAACTGGAGTTTGACATACATTTCTAACTCTGGTCCTGAACTTTCTAATACTTCCTACTGCCTCCATTACATCATGATCCCTGGAATCACAAGTGTTCCCCTTGGTTAAGCAGAGATAACTTTCCTTTCTCTTTAAACAATTAGCTTAACCCTTGTGCCTCATCTTTTCTTAGTCCAGAAAATACCAAAGATAATAAATAATACATCTAAAATATTTCAAACCAATCTTTCAAACCTTAGAGTACATTCAAGTTGTAATTAAGCACTTGGATATATATTACTGGATTCAACAGCAAAGCTAGATTTGGGATTCTTTTTTTTTAACATCTTTATTGGAGTATAATTGCTTTACAATGGTGTGTTAGTTTCTGCTTTATAACAAAGTGAATCAGTTATACATATACATATGTTCCCATATCTCTTCCCTCTTGCATTTCCCTCCCTCCCACCCTCCCTATTCCACCCCTCTAGGTGGTTACAAACCACCAAGCTGATCTCCCTGTGCTATGCAGCTCCTTCCCACTAGCTAGCTATTTTACATTTGGTAGTGTATATATGTCCATGCCACTCTCTCACTTTGTTACAGCTTACCCTTCCCACTCCCCATATCCTCAAGTCCATTCTCTAGTAGGTCTATGCCTTTATTCCCATCTTACCCCTAGGTTCTTCATGACCATTTTTTTTCTTTCTTAGATTCCATATATATGTGTTAGTATACGGTATTTGTTTTTCTCTTTCTGACTTACTTCACTCTGTATGACAGACTCCAGGTCCATCCACCTCACTACAAATAACTCAATTTCGTTTCTTTTTATGGCTGAGTAATATTCCATTGTATCATCTGACACCAGTCAGAATAGCCATCATCAAAAATTCTAGAAACAATAAATGCTGGAGAGGGTGTGGAGAAAAGGGAACACTCTTGCACTGTTGGTGGGAATGTAAATTGATACAGCCACTATGGAGAACAGTATAGAGGTTCCTTAAAAAACTAAAAATAGAATTACCATACGACCCAGCAATCCCACTACTGGGCATGTACCCTGAGAAAACCATAATTCAAAAAGAGTCATGTACCAAAATGTTCATTGCAGCTCTATTTACAATAGCCAGGACATGGAAGCAACCTAAGTGGCCATCAACAGATGAATGGATAAAGAAGATGTGGCACATATATACAATGGGCCTCTTAAGTAGAGTTCTAAATCCTTGCACAAAACTGTACACATCATGGCTGACCATTGGCTTGATGTATAGATTCTTAGAGCTAGAAAGGTCCAAAGGTGAGTAGTTTTACACATTTTCTTTACCAGTTGAATCCCTTTCACACATAAGGCTAATGCAAACCCCTGCTGTGTGGAGCAGGTTGCTCCGGGTGGAGTGGGAATAAGGCTTGGGAGCCTCACCTGTTCCATCTTCTCCTTATCCCCTCAGTCACATGAGGCAATTTGAGGGATTTTTCAACCTGTTTTGAAAACAAATTAATTCCTCATTATGAAGGAGGAATAATGACAAAGTCAACATTTGCTGTGCATGTACTGTGTACTTGGCATAATGCCAATGGCATAATGCCAATTGCTCTATAAGTGTTATTCCATTTAATCCTTAGAAGAAACCTATAGTTAGGTTCTATCATTATCCCCATTTATGGGAGGGGAAACGTAGACTTAGAGAAGGTGAGTAACTTGCTTGGAGCCATCTAGCTAGTAAGAGGTAGAGCCAGGGCGAAACCCAAGCTATTTGACGCAAAAGCCCAGACCTATATCCACTAAGCAAGAAAATGAAGTCATTTGCTTAAAGTTGTAGAAATTTTTACAATGAGATCCTCGATGAAAACTTGGTCTCCTTATTTATTAGTATCAGATTTATTACTTGTATCTCTAAACTGTGCAGCTAGAAAATATTAAGTAAAAATATTTTATTAAGTAAATATATTTCTTGAATGTCCTCTTCTCCCAAAGGTAATTACATAAAAAATCACAATTTACCTTGATTGCAACTAATCTGTTTTGCATATTGCAATAGTATCAGCTTAGATATGAGTGACAGGAAGCTTAGGATAAAGTGGCTTACATAAAATGTCACTTTATTTCAGTTTAATGTAAAACAAGTCTGGAGATAGTCAGGTAGGGGCTTATATAGGGAGGTTTACCAAGTAATTAGGAATCTAGGCTTCTACTGCTGTGCTGTCCCATCAATATGAACATATATCCTCCCAATCATGGTTTAGTATGGTTGCCAGAGCTCCAATTAGCACATCAGGATTCTACCCACTGGAATAGAGACTCCATTGGTCAGAACTTATATTCATAGGGAGAGTCATGGATAAAGGACATTATTCTATTTTCCAGGGGGCCATATGCTCAACCAAAAATCAAAGGTTCTATTATTAAGGAAAATATTTGGGACAGGCACCTATGAGTCTGTAGCACAGATATGCTTAGTTTGAATGATGAGAGGTATATCTTGTTGTGATGAACAGTAGGCAGATGAATATATGGGTTGGAAGTTTAGACAAGTGATCTGTATTTATAGATTTGGTAGCCATCAGCATTTAGATATGAATTAAAGACATGGACATTAGTGACTGAAAATATTTAGCCCTTTTAGATAAAATAATACTTTAAAAAATAAATTTATTATTTTTGACTGTGTTGGGTCTTTGTTGCTGCTCATGGGCTTTCTCTAGTTGGGGCAAGAGGGGGCTACTCTTCGTTGCGGTGCGCAGGCTTCTCATTGCGGTGACTTCTCTTGTTGCGGAGCATAGGCTCTAGGCACACGGGCTTTAGTAGATGCTGTGCATGGGTTCAGTAGCTGTGGCTCGTGGGCTCTAGAGTGCAGGATCAGTAGTTGTGGTGCATGGGCTTAGTTGCTCCTCGACATGTGGGATCTTCCTGGACCAGGGCTCGAACCCATGTCCCCTGCATTGGCAGGCAGATTCTTAACCACTGCGCCACCTGGGAAGCCCTAGATAAAATAATACTTTTATAATTTTATAGTATTTTCACAGTAAATTCTACCTTATTCTAATATGAATCTGAGCATATTTCACTGTTATTATTAAAATGCCAATATATTAAAGTATAATTAAGTAAATATATTTATATTAAGTAAATATATAATGATCAACTTCACAAATTTGTGTTCCATCCAAAAGTTAAGACTCAATACTTCCATTATATTATAGGTCAGCAACTGAGGCAGGAAATTCATTAATCAAGAAATCCCTCTTTTGGAAGAATAATACAAACACTAACAAGAGTTAATACGTTTCTAGTTGTCCCTCATTGCTAAATTAATTCAGATAGGGTTTTATTATATACAGAAATTTCTAGATTATCTGAGGGATTCTTTGTGTATGGCTTACAGTACTTGCCAGGGAAACAGCAGCCAGGAGGACACCACACAGTCTAGCACATGTTGCAGCTGGCACACTCCAATTTTAAGGCCCATCAGTGGCTTGCACAAAATGCAGTTTTACAAGTCTAGGAATTTTAAAACTGGCTTAGGATGCAAGTAGTCAAGAAACTTAATGACTTCCTCATATGAAACTTGGATTATTTCAAATAACTTGCAGACTCTTAATTTGACCATTCCAAATGATCTGGCATGTAGCCATCAGAAAAATAACATGTGAAAAATTATGTTAAGGTTGATTGTTTAAAAATGCTAAATTTTGGGCCTCCCTGGTGGCGCAGTGGTTAAGAGTCCGCCTGCCGATGCAGGGGATACGGGTTCGTGCCCCGGTCTGGGAGGATCCCATATGCCGCGGAGCGGCTGGGCCCGTGAGCCATGGCCGCTGGGCCTGCGCATCCGGAGCCTGTGCTCCGCAACGGGAGAGGCCACAACAGTGAGAGGCCCGCATACCGCAAAAAAAAGGAAAAAAAAAATGCTAAATTTTAATTATAATAATGTTGAGCATTTTTAGGTTATTTGAGGCGTGGAAGGCGAGCTTTGGTGGAAACTAAAGAACAGCTAGATCAATTAAAATTCTCATTGTTTTCTAACAAATGAAGAAAATGAGAGCATACTTCACATCATTTAAGTTGGGGGTTACAGGATGCTAGAACTTCCATGACGTTGAATATGCTCTCAGATTTCTCATCTGAGAAACTTAGGACTTAGATGAAAGGACTTAGTCTTTCAATAAAAGTTCTAAGATGGAGACACAGGTCACTGGTCTTCCAGTTCAGAGTTATTTCCACCATATCATGTCAACTTTCATAAGAGGCATCTAGACAAAGTCATGAGAAAGATTTGGTAGAAAGATATCTAATGTTACAAAAAATTTCTGAAAGGCAGTGTTATACATTAGCAGCTTCAAGAGTGTCTCTAGCTCAGGTTTCTCAACCATTTTTTCTTCTGATACAACAGCCACAACATAGTCACACACTCCCTGTTAATGCTTTTTTTTTTTCCACATTTATTTATTTATTTATTTACTTATTTACTTACTTACTTACTTATTTATTTTTGCGGTACGTGGGCCTCTCACTGTTGTGGCCTCTCCCGTTGCGGAGCACAGGCTCCGGATGCGCAGGCTCAGTGGCCATGGCTCACGGGCCCAGCCGCTCGGCGGCATGTGGGATCCTCCCAGAATGGGGTACGAACCCACGTCCCCTGCATCGGCAGGTGGACTCTCAACCACTGCACCACAAGGGAAGCCCTTCCACATTTTAAAGTGCATACGATTCCCTATGACTAGCTGCAACGGTGTCTCTTGTCAACATTTCTGTGGGAAACTGCTGCTTTTAAAATTGCTTACTCAGATCATTTTGACTTATTATCTTGAACTGCAAAGAGTGTGAAGAAAATAAAGCAAATATGTTAGTGTAATTAAGTGTTAAAGTAGCTCACTTTATAATTCTATAGACCCATACCTAATTACTTAATAATATCTTGAAATTTTTTGCACCCCATCTATCTGTGACTGTAAATTTCTAGACGTCAGGCAGAGTGCCAACCTAAATCTCAGTTTGTAGTTTCCTGTGCTGCATCATATCTGGCTGGGAACTTAACAAAGAGCTAGATGATAACACAGTGGAGATCAGAGACATTCGTTACAGTTGAATTGTCATTAATAGTTATATAACACACGTGTCCAATAAAAGCCCGATGATACCATATTTGTAATCACAAATTCCTTTTAAAGTAGGTGGGAGGAAACATATTATCACTTGAGTTTTATGGTTAGTTAAATATAGGAGTCGTTAAGCTATGGGTTTTACCTGGGTTAACAGTCAGTGGTAGGGTTTTCTTTCATTCCCAATATTTATTAAAAACTTACTATTGCACTAAGTAATACTATGCTTATTAAAAACTTATTATGGTACTAAGTAATAACATATTTTTATGTCTATGATTTCAACTTTTAGGTACTTTATAATGTGAAAATGCCACACAGAGCCATTTCAATAATTCACAAAGTGTTGTCAGATATTTAAAAGAATTATCTTCTAGTTTGGAATAAATAATTTCATACTGCTTCCCCCACATAAAATTTCTTTTACTGAATAGTCATTGGTGCCATTTTCCAGTATTGAGGGGCATACTAAGAGTGTTATAAAACAAATTTTTGTTTCTATGCTAAGAATATTGTGGAGAATAGAGTTCATGATATTACACAGTATTCTTTTTATTAGAATCTAAAAGAATTGTATTGCGGCTAAGTAATTGCTCAGTTTTAATCTTATGGGTGATATGAAGAATGTACCTGAATAGAGTTTAGTTGTTTTCTTGTTTAGTTTTGTTTAGTTTTGCTTTTGAGTTGGCTGCTAGAAAGCTATAAAGTTTGTTGGCTGACTTAAGGAAATATCTAGATAGGAATTATGATATGTAGTTTTAGTACTATTCTCATTTTGTGTTTTCACTTATGTTTTGCTTTATTCTTGCATCTCTATGTTTAATTTAATACCATATCTATAAATGTAATTTAATACTATATATAATTTAATAATTATGTAAATGTAAATATATATCTTTATAAGCTACCTTAAATCAGTCTAGAACAAGGTAGAATATAAATAAAACATTTAGAATAAAAACAATGAGTTTTCCACCATTTGTCTTGGTGCATTAAAAGAAAATGGAAACAGTTGTCTGGTAATTAGACTACCACCTTGTTATGATTGTAACTTCTCTTTGAGAACTATTCATAGTTATTATGGTAGGGAATGCACACATAATTCGGTCCAAGGGCCTGGCTGATGCTATCAGACACTTTATAGGTATGTTTGTATAACAGTGGACATGACAGCAGTAGGTTATTTGTAATTTATTTTTTGAATTGTATTTTATTTATTTTTTTATACAGCAGGTTCTTATTAGTCATCAATTTTATACACTTCAGTGTATACATCTCAATCCCAATCTCCCAATTCATCACACCATCCCCCCACCCCCCGCTGCTTTCCCCGTTTGGGGTCCATATGTTTGTTCTCTACATCTGTGTCTCTATTTCTGCCCTGAAAACCAGTTCATCTGTACCATTTTTCTAGGTTCCACATATATGCATTAATATACGATATTTGTTTTTCTCTTTCTGACTTACTTCACTCTGTATGACAGTCTCTAGATCTATCCACATCTCAACAAATGACCCAATTTCGTTCCTTTTTATGACTGAGTAATATTCCATTGTATATATGTACCACATCTTCTTTATCCATTCATCTCTCAATGGGCATTTAGGTTGCTTCCATGACCTAGCTATTGTAAATAGTGCTGCAATAAACACTGGGGTGCATGTGTCTTTTTGAATTATGGCTTTCTCTGGATATATGCCCAGTAGTGGGATTGCTGGATCATATGGTAATTCTATTTTTAGTTTTTTAAGGAACCTCCATACTGTTCTCCATAGTGGCTGTATCAATTTACATTCCCACCAACAGTGCAAGAGGGTTCCCTTTTCTTCACACCCTCTCCAGCATTTGTTGTTTGTAGATTTTCTGATGATGCCCATTCTAACTGGTGTGAGGTAATACCTCATTGTAGTTTTGATTTGCATTTCTCTAATAATTAATGATGTTGAGCAGCTTTTCATGTTCTTCTTGGCTATCTGTATGTCTTCTTTGGAGAAATGTCTATTTAGGTCTTCTGCCCATTTTTGTATTAGGTTTTTTTTCACACACACAAACACACACACACACACACACACACTGTATTTTATTTTTACAAGAGATAAACTGACACCAAGCATTGTAAATGGATGACTACAACAAAAGCAACAATGATTGCACTTACCAAACATGAAACATACTCATACTATGTCATAATTGACATTCAGTCCAGTAATCCTCCACTGTAACAGCTCCTTTACTTTGCAGTGAAAATTGAATTGTATATTGAATTGAATTGTATATTTGAATTGTATATTTTTTGCCTCTGAGTCCTTGTGGGCTTTTTTTTTTTATTCAAACAGAAAGTCACAAAAATTATAATCATCCTCATCAGTTCACTCAGTCCCATGTAATTTTTTTTCATCTTGATCTTTTGTTAGCACTTTTATGAATTCATCAGTTTTCCATTAGAGTTCTGAAAATGCTTATTCATTCAGTTCAGCAGTATAGTCAGTTACCAGAAACCTGTACTGGTCAGAGTCTTTTCCATGAATTCCTTGAAGTTGAAACCCTTTTATAGGAAGATATTTGCAAAAGCATCACAGTGGGCTGTTTGTTTTTTTTAATATTGAGCTTCATGAGCTGTTTATATATTTTGGAGACTAATCCTTTGTCCACTGATTAGTTTGCAAATGTTTTCTCCCATTCTGAGGGTTGTCTTCTCATCTTGTTTGTGGTTTCCTTTGCTGTGCAAAAGCTTTGAAGTTTCATTAGTTCCCATTTGTTTATTTTCATTTTTATTTCCATTACTCTAGGAGGTGGATCCAAAAAGATCTTGCTGTGATTTATGTCAAACAGTGTTCTTCCTATGTTTTCCTCTAAGAGTTTTATAGTGTCCAGTCTTACATTTAGGTCTCTAATCCATTTTGAGTTTATTTTTGTGTATGGTGTTAGGGAGTGTTCTAATTTCATTCTTTTACATGTAGCTGTCCAGTTTTCCCAGCACCAATTATTGAAGAGACAGTCTTTTCTCCATTGTATATCCTTGCCTCCTTTGTCATAGATTAGTTTACCATAGGTGTGTGGGTTTATCTCTGGGCTTTCTATATTGTTCCATTGATCTATGTTTCTGTTTTTGTGCCAGTACCATACTGTCTTGATTACTGTAGCTTTATAGTGTAGTCTGAAGTCAGGGAGTCTGATTACTCCACCTCCATCTTTATCCTTCAAGACTGCTTTGGCTATTTGGGGTCTTTTCTGTCTCCCTACAAATTTTAAGATTTTTTGCTCTGGTTCTGTAAAAAATGCCCTTTGTAATTTGATAGGGGTTGCACTGAGTCTGTAGATTGCTTTGGGTAGTATAGTCATTTACACAATATTGATTCTTCCAATCCAAGAACATGGCATATCTCTCCATCTGTTGGTATCATATCTAATTTCTTTCATCAGTGTCTTATAGTTTTCTGCATAAAGGTCTTTTGTCTCCCTAGGTAGGTTTATTCCTAGGTATTTTATTCTTTTTGTTGCAATGTTAAATGGGAGTGTTTCCTTAATTTCTCTTTCAGATTTTTCATCATTAGTGTATAGGAATGCAAGAGATTTCTGTGCATTAATTCTGTATCCTGCAACTTTGCCAAATTCACTGATTAGCTCTAGTAGTTTTCTGGTGGCATCTTTAGGATTCGCTATGTATAGTATCATGTCATCCACAAAGAGTGACAGTTTTACTTCTTCTTTTCCAATTTGTATTCTTTTTATCTCTTTTTCTTCTCTGATTGCCATGGTTAGGACTTACAAAACTATGTTGAATAATAGTGGTGAGAGCAGACATCATTGTCTTGTTCCTGATATTAGAGGAAATGCTTTCAGTTTTTAACCATTGAGACTGATGTATGCTGTGGGTTTGTCGTATATGGCCTTTATTATGTTGAGGTAGGTTCCCTCTATGCCCACTCTCTGGAGAGTTTTTATCATAAATGGATGTTGAATTTTGTCAAAAGCTTTTTCTGCATCTATTGAGATGATCATATGGTTTTTATTGTTCAATTTGTTAATATGGTGTATCACATTGATTGATTTGCATATATTGAAGAATCCTTGCATCTCTGGGATAAATCACACTTGATCATGGTGTATGATCCTTTTAATGTGTTGTTGGATTCTGTTTGCTAGTATTTTATTGAGAATTTTTGCATCTATATTCATGAGTGATATTGCTCTGTAATTTTCTTTTTTTGTAGTATCTTTGTCTTGTTCTGGTATCATGGTGATGGTGGCCTCATAGAATGAGTTGGGAGTGTTCCTTTCTCCACAATTTTTTGGAAGAGTTTGAGAAGGATGGTGTTAGTTCTGTAAATGTTTGATGGAATTCACCTGTGAAGCCATCTGGTCCTGGACTTTTGTTTGTTGGAAGATTTTTAATCACAGTTTCAATTTCATTACTTGTGATTGGTCTGTTCATATTTTCTATTTCTTCTTGGTTCAGTCTTGGAAGGTTATACCTTTCTAAGAATTTGTCCATTTCTTCCAGGTTGTCCATTTTATTGGCATAGAGTTGCTTGTAGTAGTCTCTTAGGATGCTTTGTATTTCTACAGTGACTGTTGTAACTGTTCTGTTTTCATTTCTAATTTTATTTATTTGTGTCTTCTCCCCCTTTTTCTTGATGCATCTGGCTAGTGGTTTATATCTTCTCAAAGAATGAGCTTTTAGTTTTATTGATCTTTGCTATTGTTTTCTTTGTTTCTATTTCATTTATTTCTGCTCTGATCTTTATGATTTCTTTCCTTCTGCTAACTTTGGGTTTTGTTTGTTCTTCTTTCTCTAGTTCCTTTAGGTGTAAGGTTAGATTGTTTATTTGAGATTTTTCTTGTTTCTTGAGGTAGGCTTGTATAGCTATAAACTTCCCTCTTAGAACTGCTTTTGCTGCATCCCATAGGTTTTGGATCATCGTGTTTTCATTGTCATTTGTCTCTAGGTATTTTTTGATTTCTTCTTTGATTTCTTCAGTGATCTCTTGGTTATTTGGTAATGTATTTTTTAGCCTCCATGTGTTTGTGTTTTTTACATGTTTTTCCCTGTAATTCATTTCTAATCTCATACCGTTGTGGTCAGAAAAGATGCTTGATATGATTTCAATTTTCTTAAATTTAATGAGGCTTGATTTGTGACCCAAGATGTGATCTATCCTGGAGAATGTTCCATGCGCACATGAGAAGAAAGTGTAATCTGCTGATTTTGGATGGAATGTCATATAAATATCTATTAAGTCCACCTTGTTTAATGTGTCATTTAAAGCTTCTATTTCCTTATTTATTTTCATTTTGGATGATCTGTCCATTGGTGTAAGTGAGATGTTAAAGTCCCCCACTATTATTGTGTTACTGTCAATTTCTTCTTTTATAGCTGTTAGCAGTTGCCTTATGTATTGAGGTGCTCCTATGTTGGGTGCATATATGTTTATAATATTTGTTATATCTTCTTCTTAGATTGATCCCTTGATCATTATGTAGTGTCCTTCCTTGTCTCTTGTAACATTCTTTATTTTAAAGTCTATTTTAATCTGCTATGAGTATTGCTACTCCAGCTTTCTTCTGATTTCTATTTGCATGGAATATCTTTTTCCATCCCCCCACTTTCAGTGTGTGTCTCTAGGTTTGAAGTGGGTCTCTTGTAGACAGCATATATATGGGTCTTGTTTTTGTATCCAGTCAGCAAGCCTGTGTCTTTTGGTTGGAGCATTTAATCTCTTCATGTTTATGGTAATTATTGATATGTATGTTCCTATTACCATTTTCTTAATTGTTTTGGGTTTGTTTTTGTAGGTCATTTTCTTCTCTTGTGTTTCCCACTTAGAGAAGTTCCTTTAGCATTTGTTGTAGAGCTGGTTTGGTGGTGCTGAATTCTCTTAGCTTTTGCTTGTCTGTAAAGCTTTTGATTTCTCTATTGAATCTGAATGAGATTCTTGCCGGGTAGAGTAATCTTTATTGTAGGTTCTTCCCTTTCATCACTTTAAGTATATCATGCCACTCCCTTCTGGCTTGTAGAGTTTCTGCTGAGAAATCAGCTGTTAACCTTATGGGAGTTCCCTTGTATGTTATTTGTTGTTTTTCCCTTGCTGCTTTCAATAATTTTTCTTTGTCTTTAATTGTTGCCAATTTGATTACTATGTGTCTCAGCATGTTTCTCCTTGGGTTTATCCTGTATGGGACTCTCTGTGCTTCCTGGACTTGGGTGGCTATTTCCTTTCCCATGTTAGGGAAGTTTTCAACTATAATCTCTTCAAATATTTTTTCAGGTCCTTTCTCTCTCTCTTCTCCTTCTGGGACCCCTATAATGTGAATGTTGTTGCATTTAATGTTGTCCCAGAGGTCTCTTAGGCTGTCTTCATGTCTTTTCATTCTTTTTTCTTTATTCTGTTCCACAGCAGTGAATTCCACCATTCTGTTTTCAAGGTCAGTTTTCCGTTCTTCTGCCTCAGTTATTCTGCTGTTGATTCCTTCTAGTGTAGTTTTCGTTTCAGTTATTGTTTTGTTCATCTCTGTTTGTTTGTTCTTTAATTCTTCTAGGTCTTTGTTAAACATTTCTTGCATCTGCTCGATCTTTGCCTCCATTCTTTTTCCGAGGTCCTGGCTCATCTTCATTATCATTATTCTGAATTCTTTTTCTGGAAGGTTGCCTATCTCCACTTCATTTAGTTGTTTTTCTGGGGTTTTATCTTGTTCCTTCATCTGGTACATAGCCCTCTGCTTTTTCATCTTGTCTATCTTTCTGTGAATGTGGTTTTTGTACCACAGGCTGCAGGACTGTAGTTCTTCTTGCTTCTGCTGTCTTCCCTCTGTATTATTTGTAATTTTGTAAGTAGTAATTTATTTGTATTTCTTTAAAAAACATAGCAATGAAAACAAATGATCCATGAGCATGTATTCAAAATTTTAGTTCCACTCTGGATATTTTAATAGTCTTGTTCTAGACTATAATAAGAATCTAATCTTATAAGATTGAAGATCTCACCAATGCCAGCTGATATGATTCTTCCACAAAGCACAAAGCATCTGAAGTGTTTGTGTGAACAAGACAAGCAGGCACAATCTATAAGGTTAAGAAATGAGCTAGTGCCAAATACTCAACAAAAACTGAATAAATATTTATTAACTAATATTTTAAAACATAAACACTGGCTTAGTGAATTAGTAATGTCATGAGGTACTATGCTGTTACTTCATTGTGGTCTCTTTCCTTATACTTTTGTTTGGATATTGTAATTATATACAGACATTCAATGACTGCAAATAAGAAGTGTCTCCTGAAATTAATATCTCCTTATTTTCATTTATCACTTTCTGAACTATGATAACACTTTACAGTAGATATATAAAATCATAGTTGGAAAATTATATATTTTAAACAGGTGAAATAGACATATTAACCACAAAGCTTGATTATTATATAAAGTGTTTTATGGAAATCAGGCTTTACTTATATTGTAATTATTCTTCACAATGTGTGAACTTTCTTTTCTTTTTGTAATATTCCAAGTTCTTTTCTAAGACTAAGGCAGAACAGAAGTGTTTTGAGAGAGTTTGAAACCCATATTGTGGTACTGACAAATGGTCAGTTCAATTTGGCTTAATCAACTTCAGTTCAATCCCCTCTGTGAATATATATTGAGCATCAGAGTGGTCAGAGAATAAAGAGATAAGTAAGGCACAGACATTATCCCCAAGGGGCTCAAGATGTATATTATGATGTGATACTTAGGAGTGAATATAGCTTACTGAAATAAAGGGGACTTTTCTGAACTGGCTCTTAAATGCACAAAGGCTTTTATGATGCAAGCAAATTACAGACTCTGAGTTACTCCATATAGGAGGCAGCAGGAACAAAGGCAAAGAGCTAGAAAGCTCATGGGGAAGAGGGGGAATGCCAGGTTAACTGAGGCCAACTTGGGTTTCAAGTGATCTCAGCCATTGGCTCTATCACTTCCAGAAAGCACTTACTGTAATGGACAATGATTCAGAGATGGGGGAGGCAGACGAGAAACCTGTTATCAAGCTGGACGATGAGTTTTAGTGACAATTATCAGAAAAAAGTTAGTGGTAATGGGATTGGAGACACACTAAATTAGATTTGCCATGCAGTTGAGACTAAAAAATGAAAAGACTATTATAACTTCCCAACACAATTATCATTGACTTGTAGGCTATTGCTTATGTCAGCCATCAGTAAACTATGGCCCAAGGGTGAAATCCAGCCCACGACCTGTTTTGAGCTTGAGTTAAGAGTGATTTTTATACTTTCTAAATGGTTGAAACAAATCAAAATAAAAAAAAAATATTTCATGACAAGTGAAAATTATACAAAAGTCAAATTTCAGTGTACAGAAATAAAGTTTTATTGGAACACAGCCATGTTCATTTGTATATGTATTGTCTGTAGCTGCTTTTTCAGTACAATGGCAGAGCTGACTAATTGCAATAGGGAGTATATGGTCCAGAAAATCTAAAATAGTTACTATCTGGACCTTCACAGAAAACTTTGCTGACCTCTGACTTAAGTAGTTAATGATGCATTAGCATCACCAGCTTTATAGATATTGTGCATGTGTTCATTCAAACAGCTCAGGTAGGGCTCCCCTGGTGGGGCAGTGGTTGAGAGTCCGCCTGCCGATGCAGGGGACACGGGTTCGTGCCCCGATCCCGGAAGATCCCACATGCCGCGGAGCGGCTGGGCCCGCGAGCCATGGCCGCGGAGCCTGTGTGTCCGGAGCCTGTGCTCCGCAACGGGAGAGGCCACAGCAGTGAGAGGCCCGCATACAGAAAAAAATAAATAAATAAATAAAAAACAAAAAAAACAGCTCAGGTGGACTGAGCTGGTGAAACATTCCAACTAAGAATATCAGCACTGCTTACCATTACAGAGAATGGGCAACGAGTTGGACATCTACTATTAATTGGTTCATGCTGGTGGTGTTAGGAAAGCGTTTGTTCTGGTAAACTTTCCTCTGAAGCACTGTGAGACTTGACTTATGGTTCTCCAGTGCTTGCCATGTGGTTTATTTGTGGTAGTATGTTTTTTCCTCTCCTCTTTTTGTTGTTGTTTCTGCTGCTTTTCTTTCTTATACTATTCTAGAAAAAGACACATTAAGAAGTGATAATGATAATGCACCTCTGGACTTGTCTTCTGGCAATTTGGAGCTTATAAAAATATAACCATATTTTAACTGCTATATTCACCTGCTACATTCACCGCCTAATTACACATCCTCAATTGAAAAGAAAAATCATAGGAAGAAATCTGATACCACTGAAGCTATTAGAATTTATCCAGTCTGTCTGAAGGTGGTTTTACAAGAGCAGGTTCATATAAGTTTCAACAGGCCCCAATAATGATTGGACAAGTGTTTATGTGCAGGAAGAGGTTAGTTACACAAGTGTCTGTTGATATGTAAAACAGATTTATTCCTCCATTTTACTAATTTTTTTTAGCACACTTCTACTACATCTAATTTGGAGCAATTCAGTATGGAATCACTTGCTGAGAGAGCAAACAAAAAAGTAATTTAGAAACAGGGTGAATCAGTTTGAAAAGCAAACTCATACGGACTGGGAAGGGAAGAGATAATGTTTCAAATGAAAAATCTCAGTAATGTGGTCATTACCATTATTGTTAATAATTAAAATAATGACGATAATAATAATAGTCCTTACTATTTGTACAATGATTTTCTACTGGGCAGCTCAAAGTAATGAAATACTTCATCATTTTTATCTCTAAGCGCTCATAAAGTTAGGGAGCATCTGGAATTCTTATCCTGTTTTTCATATGGAGAAAATAAGGGAGAGAAGTGAATCTGCTGGTACCACACTATACAGTAGGTTGGTGGTCAGAATCAGAAACATACTCTCTTAACTGTTTATTCGAAGTGTTTTTGATGGATTCTCTTTTTTCTTTATCCAATACTATCCCTATTATTTCCCTCAAAGCCACCAAAGACAGAGCATCCCTAAAGTAGTTTTGAAAGGTGGGAGACAGGAAAAAAAGACACAGCAGTACCTCAAACAAGATAGTGATAGGAACTCCATGAAGAGACATGTATAACAGTCCTCATTACATTCTCTCTCTTTCTCTCTCTCTCATTTAATTCAAAAGCCATGATGTTTCTTTTTTTAAAAAAAATCCATCATAACATAAAAAAGTACATAAACTAAAATTAAAGTTGCTCTCTTACTTCTGTTATTCCACTTCTTACTGTTAAAAATTTTGTGTGTCTTTCTATATATTTCACTATGCACCTACACATATAGTTTTATTATGTACAAAA
The DNA here is from genome assembly GCF_025265405.1 of Mesoplodon densirostris. NCBI lineage: Eukaryota > Metazoa > Chordata > Mammalia > Artiodactyla > Ziphiidae > Mesoplodon > Mesoplodon densirostris. The sequence continues at coordinate 132,243,148 of NC_082661.1, forward strand.
ACCGGAACATAGTATGCATATTATTCTGCAATATTTTTTAATTAAAATATATCATTGACATTTTGCATGTTAATACGGGTAGCTCTACCTCATCAATTTTTTTTTTTTTCGGTACGCGGGCCTCTCAGTGTTGTGGCCTCTCCCGTTGCGGAGCACAGGCTCTGGACGCGCAGGCTCAGGGGCCATGGCTCACGGGCCCAGCCGCTCCACGGCATGTGGGATCCTCCCGGACCGGGGAACGAAACCACGTCCCCTGCATCAGCAGGCAGACTCTCAACAACTGCGCCACCAGGGAAGCCCTACCTCATCAATTTAATGGCTGCATTGTTTTAATTTTCTGTCTTGATTAAGAGTTATTGTAGAATAAATAGAACTTCTGTCTTATATTTCACAGTTCTACATATTCTTTTGACGATTATATCAATATCAATTGTTTCCTACATTTACAAATTCATATTCTTTTTTTTTTTTTTTTGCGTTACGCGGGCCTCTCACTGCTGTGGCCTCTCCCGTTGCGGAGCACAGGCTCTGGACGCGCAGGCTCAACGGCCATGGCTCACAGGCCCAGCCGCTCCGCGGCATGTGGGATCTTCCCAGACCGGGTCACGAACCCGTGTCCCCTGCATTGGCAGGCGGACTCTCAACCACTGCGCCACCAGGGAAGCCCCAAATTCATATTCTTCATCTGGCATGTGTTGAAACTAGTTGAGAAGCCCTTCCCTCCCCATATTCCCTCCAAACTTTTGCTTATGTCTGCTATATGCATCTCCTTTCTTCTGCAACAAATGAATAGCAAGCATTCAGGGATGAAGGAACAGGAGTCAATTTATAAGTTTCTTACGCATGTTTTCATGTAAGAAATGTGCAGAAGAGAAGTGGCGAAGTCTTTTTATATTACAGTAATTCATTCTAGGAACAGGTGCTTGGAATCCCACTCAAGGGAGAACTGGAGATGGAAGAGATTGGGGAGAGAAAGATAGTTTCCTCGGCTACAGCCCCATGGGGATATCACAGAAATAAGGGAGTGAGACCAAGTAGAGTCCCTGGAGCCTTCCACTACATTCCAGTGACTTCAGCAAGGCAGAGTCATGTAGCGATGACACCGTTGACTTCTGCAACAGTGTTCCCACCAAACAGGACATTGAGACAGAGCCAAGATGGTATGATGGTGTGCCAGGGACCAGAATGATTATGTCACTTCCTGGTCTTGTATCATCAGAAAACAGAGTTCCCTTGATTTCTGTAAGCAACGATTATTTTTGTGAAATGCTTCACAGTTTCCAAGAAGTTTTCATATTCATGATCTCATTCTGGGTCCCACAGTCAACCATGTGCTTTAAACAGAATGGGTAAGCTGTCTCTTATTGATAGATGGACAAACTTAGTTCAGAGTCTAAATAACTTGTTCAAGCTGGTAAGGAAAGGTCTGGACTTGGAATTCTCTTTATTCTGAAGCAACCCCAGGTGCTCCTTCAGGATAACACTTCCCTTTCCCTCAGTTCTTGTACCAGACTGCTCTGGAGATAAGAACACATGCCTTGATTCTACTAACATGCTAAATACCTCAAGAAATTTAAAATAACAGCATCGTATTTAAACAACTTGACCAACTCTGACTTATTTCATTTTCTCTAACTTTTGAGTTTGTTTAGCAGCTATTTTAACACAAGGAAACGGCAACTTAACTAATCAAACAAAAATCAGGTTGATTAACATTTTTCAGTAACATGTATTTTTGAAAGCAGAACAAATGGGAGAGGTTGAGGAAGTTTCATGCAGAAGGGATTTCCTGCAGCATTGCTGAAGTTTAGAGGTAAATATTAGCTCAAACACTCAGGTTCTTTAGAAGAGACCTCTGGTTATCTCTTATGTGTATCTTCTAAGTTTGTTTCAGAAAAATAGTAAGAGAATAGAATTAGAAACTCTGCCCTGAACCTAATATGGTTCAAACTGTAACATATATCATAGGCCATTTAAGATTCTATAGTGGAAGTGCCCGACTTGGTATCTTGCACATAGCTGGCTCAGCAAATCATAGCTAACTCTTAAATAGCACTTTCTACATGTGAGGCTCTGTTGTAGGCACTTTACATATAGTAATTCATTTAATCCTTACAATAATCCTATAAGATTGGTACTATCATTATCATCTTCATTTTTTGAACAAGGAAACTGAGATACAGAGAAGTCAAATTACCTGCCTAAGGTCAAGCAACCAGAGCCAGGAATGGCTTCAGCAGCCAGGGATTAGGGTGTGTTCTAAAACAAAACAGTACTCTTCCTTCTAACTGAGTGTCCTGAATTAGTTCCCCAGGAATATCTACTTCACCTACGGAGTGGGTATGGGTGTGCACAGTAATATAATCCATCGTTTGCTTTCTTTCTCAGGCCAGCTGTGGTGAGGGCCAGGACGAGAGCCAGTTTGGAGCCCTGGGTTATTGGTCTCATCACCTTTATATCCCTGATTGTCATGGCAGTGTGCATCGGACTCATCATTCATTATGTGAGATACAGTAAGTATGGGTTGCCCTGGCATCATGTGATTTACCTCAAATATTTCCTGATTACATACCTGTTTTGATTTGCCTCAAGCTTATTCATTCATTACTATAATTTGTTTGCATAGCTGGTACAAAGAACTCTTCACCTGCCTTGTTACTCATTTAATCCTCACAAGCCAAGGAGGATTCTTTCTTCTATCTTTGATGTAGCAATGCTTTCTGCTGGGAATAGCATGCTAGTTTTCATATTCATTAACAGCAGTAATCAAGTCTTAATTAAGAGAAAACCATAGGAAAGCTACAGTCCAATGTTTGGAGTTGTTTGAGGTCATAGGACAATCATCTTGATTTAAAATAACTCCAACTCATTGAAATCCTGACAGCTCAACAAATTGTACAATCAGGGATCATAGGGAAGTAGGATCTATTTTGTACTAGTAAGTCGGGGAAATGCTTATAGTAATATATTGTTGAATAAATGCCTATTCGTTATTTTAAAATCACCTTGGTATATATTGAAAATGATTAAAGGAGATAGATAGGATATGCTGAGAATATTAATTACAAAGAGGCTTACTCTATGGTAATCAGGTACCTCCCTGTTAGATCAACCCTGAACACTGCTATGTTATTAGAAAGGCCCCCAGGGTACTTCAGAACTGTTCTTCTAGGGCATAACAACTCTTCTGAAGTTTCCTTCTTACTCTGTCTCAGGTTTTAATTAGTTGACTCCACTTTGATCTATTTGTTTAATATCTCCCTTAGTGACTAGATAATGCTTTGATGTTCAAGACCCTGTAACCAAAGAAGCTAATCACTCAATTCTAATTGAATTGGGAATTTGCAGCAGTTGCTTTTTTGTAAAGAGAGATGGTGATCTGTAAATTGGTTATCTTCTACTAGCAGACACAAATCCAATCTTAATTTCTTAAACAAGGTGGATTATTCCTGAAAGAAAAAGTATTCAAAGATTTTTTTTTGGGGGGGGGTAGAGTTTGCCCACATGCAGGTCTTTGAATTTAGACTATCTGAATTTTGATAATTTCTCTGGAGCATGTTTTTTAATAAAAAAAGAAGAGCTAAAATAACTTTATAATTCTACAGTTCTGTTCTGAATATATTAGGTCCCATTATGTTGTAAGCATCATTATTCCTCTCCATGGATGCCTATGTTTTACTCATTTTTATATTTCTAGAACTTATTAAAGAACTTATTAGGCACATATTAGATAATTAATGTTTACTGAATACTGAATGATAAAAATAAATGAATCATACCTATGATATTTTCTTGACGCATATTTTGGTTTGTTTGACTTAACAAGGAATTCCTAGTCATGTTAGGGATCTTATTACTTCAGTGAGAGAAAATGTTCTTACTACTTCTCCTTTGCCTTTTCCCAAGCCAAGTATTATAAGGCTTACAAATCTTACTCATATGCATACAATAAAAACCTGGTAAGATTTCAGTAACCTGTTCCTGTGTACCCTATTGTTGGGATGATCAGCTGAGTAATATGGAACACACGATATCTGCTGCCCACACAGCACACCTGAATAAACAGCAATTGTTTTTTTTTTAAGTTTCTGCTTTATAACAAAGTGAATCAGTCATACATATACATCTGTTCCCACATCCCTTCCCTCTTGCGTCTCCCTCCCTCCCACCCTCTCTATCCCATCCCTCCAGGCGGTCACAAAGCACCGAGTTTATCTCCCTGTGCTATGCGGCTGCTTCCCACTATCTATCTACCTTACGTTTGGTACTGTATATATGTCCATGCCTCTCTTTCGCTTTGTCACAGCTTACACTTCCCCCTCCCCATATCCTCAAGTCCATTCTCAAGTAGGTCTCTGTCTTTATTCCTGTTTTACCCCTAGGTTCTTCATGACATTTTTTTTCTTAAATTCCATATATATGTGTTAGCATACGGTATTTGTCTTTCTCTTTCTGACTTACTTCACTCTGTAGGACAGACTCTAGGTCTATCCACCTCATTACAAATAGCTCAGTTTCGTTTCTTTTTATGGCTGAGTAATATTCCATTGTATATATGTGCCACATCTTCTTTATCCATTCATCCGATGATGGACACTTGGGTTGTTTCCATCTCCGGGCTATTGTGAATAGAGCTGCAATGAACATTTTGGTCCATGTCTCTTTTTGAATTATGGTTTTCTCAGGGTATATGCCTAGTAGTGGGATTGCTGGGTCATATGGTAGTTCTATTCGTAGTTTTTTAAGGAACCTCCATACTGTTCTCCATAGTGGCTGTACCAATTCACATTCCCACCAGCAGTGCAAGAGTGTTCCCTTTTCTCCACACCCTCTCCAGCATTTATTGTTTGTAGATTTCTTGATGATGGCCATTCTGACTGGTGTGAGATGATATCTCATTGTAGTTTTGATTTGCATTTCTCTAATGATTAATGATGTTGAGCATTCTTTCATGTGTTTGTCGGCAGTCTGTATAACTTCTTTGGAGAAATGCCTATTTAAGTCTTCTTGGACTGGGTTGTTTGTTTTTTTGCTATTGAGGTGCATGAGCTGCTTATAAATTTTGGAGATTAATCCTTTGTCAGTTGCTTCGTTTGCAAATATTTTCTCCCATTCTGAGGGTTGCCTCTTGGTCTTGTTTATGGTTTCCTTTGCTGTGCAAAAGCTTTGAAGTTTCATTAGATCCCATTTATTTATCCTTGTTTTTATTTCCATTTCTCTAGGAGGTGGGTCCAAAAGGATCTTGCTGTGATTTATGTCATAGAGTGTTCTGCCTATGTTTTCCTCTAAGAGTTTGATAGTTTCTGGCCTTACATTTAGGTCTTTAATCAATTTTGAGCTTATATTTGTATATGCTGTTAAGGAATGATCTAATCTCATACTTTTATATGTCTCTGTCCAGTTTTCCCAGCACCACTTATTGAAGAGGCTGTCCTTTCTCCACTGTATATTCCTGCCTCCTTTATCAAAGATAAGTTGTGGACCCATGTCCTGAAGTCAGCTCTCCCACTTCAGAGGCACAGCACTGACTCCTGGCTGCAGCACCAAGAGCCTTTCATTTACCCGGCTCAGAATAAAAGGAAGAAAAAGTAGAAAGGAATAATTAGTAGAAGAAAGAAAGAGAGAGAGAAAGAAAGGAAGAAGGAAAGAAAGGAAGGAAGGACGGAAAGAAAGAAAGAAAGAAAGGAGGGAGGGAGGGAGGAAAGAAAAAGAAGGAGTGAAAGGAAGAAGGGAGGGAGGGAGGAAGGAAAGAAAGAAGGAAAGAAAGACAGGAGGGAAGGAGGGAGGGAGGAAGGAAAAAAAGAGAGAAAGAAAGAAAGGAGGGGCAGAGGGAGGGAGGGAGGAAGGGAAGGTAGAAAAAAGAAAGAAGATAAAGTAAAATAGAATAAAGTATAAAATATAGTAGCGTTATTAAAATAAAAAAGTAATTATTGAAAAAAACGGACAGATAGAACCCTGGGACATATGGTGGAAGCAAAGCTATACAGAGAAAATCTCACACAGAAGCATACACATTCACAAAAAGATAACAGGGGGAGAAAAATCGAAAATCTTGCTCCCAAAGTCCACCTCCTCAATTTGGCATAATTCGTTGTAAAAAGAGGAAAAAGGGAAAAAGTCTGAAATCTTGCTCTCAAAGTCCACCTCCTTAATTTGGGATAATACGTTGTAAAAAGAGGAAAAGGGGAAAAAATCTTAAATCTTGTCCTCAAAGTCCACCTCCTCAATTTGGGATGATTCGCTCTCCATTCATGCACTCCACAGACGCAGGGCACATCAAGCGGACCATGGAGCTTTAATCCGCTGCCTCCGAGGCTGCACAGAGAGATTTCCCTGTCTCTTCTCTGCTCTCACAGCTCCCGGGTCTCAGCCTTGGACCTGGCCCTGCCTCTGCACGTAGGTCGCTGGAGGGCGTCCATTCTTCGCTCAGACAGGACGGGTTTAAAGGAGCCGCTGATTCGGGGGCTCTGGCTTACTCAGGCCGAGGGGAGGGAGGGGCGCGCAGTGCGGGGCGGGCCTGCGGCGGCAGAGGCCGGCATGACGTTGCACCAGCCTGAGGCGCTCCGTGTGCTTTCCCGGGGAAGACGTCCCTGGGTCCCGGGACCCCGGCAGTGGCGGGCTGCACAGGCTCCCCGGAAGGGGGGCTGGACAGTGACCTGCGCTCGCACACAGGCGTTGTGGTGGCGGCAGCAGCAGCCCCAGCGTCCCACGCCCGTCTCCGGGGTCCGCGCCTTTAGCCGCGGCTCGCGCCCGTCTCTGGAGCTTCTTTATGCAGCGCTCTTAATGCCCTCTCCTCGCGCACCAGGAAACAAAAGGGAAGAAAAAGTCTCTTGCCTCTTCGGCAGCTCCAGACTTTTTCCCCGGACTCCCTCCGGGCTAGCCGTGGTGCACTAACCACTTCAGGCTCTCTTCCTGCCGCCAACCCCAGTCCTCTCCCTGCGCTCCGACTGAAAGCCGATACCCGAGCCTCAGCTCCCAGCCCCGCCCGCCCCGGAGGCCGAGCAGACAAGCCTCTCGGGCTGGTGTGTGCCTGAGGGCACCGATCCTCTGTGCCGGAATCTCTCCGCTTTGCCCTCCACACCCCTGTTGCTGTGCTCTCCTCCTCCTCCGCTACTCCGAAGCTTTCCCCCTCCGCCACCCGCAGTCTCCGCCCGCGAAGGGGCTTCTAGTGTGTGGAAACCTTTCCTCCTTCACGGCTCCCTCCCACGGGTGCAGGTCCCGTCCCTATCCTTTTGTCTCTGTTTATTCTTTTTTTCTTTTGCCCTACCCAGGTATGTGGGGAGTTTCTTGCCTTTTGGGGGGTCTGAGGTCTTCTGTCAGCGTTCAGTAGGTGTTCTGTAGGAGTTGTTCCACGTGTAGATGAATTTCTGATGTATCTGTGGGGAGGAAGGTGATCTCCGCGTCTTACTCTTCCGCCATCTTCTTCCGTCTCTCTTCACAAACTCCCGCTTGCGAGATGACCGGAGAAAGTCGGCCGCCCTTTCTACCCATCGGAGATCTTCAGACAGAAGCCGAAGCTGCCTTCAGGATCAGCAATTGTTATGATATGTGTTATTGTCATATTTGTGGCCTGTCTTTTGTTTAGAGATGTAACTTAAGAACAGAGTAGATATAACACATGAGAATTCAGGTACTGGCACGCCTAGATAACCAAACTGAGCCAAACAAATCTATTGTAGAAACAGGCAGATAAAGATGGAGGTGATCAGACTGCATCATTTTGGCATAAATCCCAGGACAGCATAGAACTGTGTGTTCAGTTTTTATCCAGTGGCCTTTGGGACTGTGTTTCTCTCCCTTTTGTGATTTGAATGACAGCAGGTGAATCTATTATGAACATCACTGTAGGTTATAGCATCACAAAGCTGTTAGAAAATTATCAGCAAACTCATGTTCATCCTTATTTTTCTTTTCTGTTAATATTCTCAATAATATTTTTCAACAACTGCACATGCCATATAATTCTGGTAACTGGAAATATGTTTTGACACCTAGCAAACTATTTGAGTCTATCAGGCAAATTAAAATATTGACTATAGATAAGTTGTTCATTTGGTTGAAGCATATAAAATTGCTGATATTTGACCATTTTTAACCTACATAAATGGCAATTTCAAATAATTCAATCTAATAACTGAAAAGAAACAGGTCTAAGGATGTAGAAGAGTATGTTTTCCTCCTCTTTAGAACCTTACTATTCAACATATGGTTAGGTACCAGCAACATCTGCCTCATGTAGGAGCTTGTTAGAAATGCAGAATCTCAGGCTCAACTTTATTTCTTTAATTAATTTTTATTGGATTATAGCTGATTTACAGTGTTGTGTAGTTTCTGCTGTACAGCAAAGTGAATCAGTTATACATATTCATATATCCACTCTTTTTAAAATTCTATTCTCATATAGATCATTACAGAGTATTGAATAGAGTTCCCTGTGCTATACAGTAGGTTCTTATTAGTTATCTATTTTATATCTAGTAGTGATTATATGTCAATCCCAATCTCCCAATTTATCCCTCCCCCCATTTCCCCCTTGGTAACCATAAATTTGTTTTCTACATCTGTGACTCTATTTCTGTTTTGTAAATAGGTTCACTTGTACCATTATTTAAAATTCCACATATAAGCAATATCATATGATATTTGTCATTGTCTGACTTCACTCAGTATGACCATTTCTAGGTCCATCCATGTCACTGCCAATGGCATTATTTCATTCTTTTTTATGGCTTTCTTATTCCACTGTGTATATGTACCACCTCTTCTTTATCCATTCCTCTGTCAATGGACATTTAGGTTGCTTCCATGTATTGTAATAGTAAATTTACAATACAATACAATTTACAATACAACACAATTGCTATTGTAAATAGTACTACAATGAACATTGGGGTATGTGTATCTTTTTGAATTACGGTTTTCTCTGGATACATGTTGGGCCCAACTTTAAAGCTAAAGTAAACTATTGGTCAATATTTAGATAAATTTAAAATGTTACTTGAAATTGTGTATATTGTGATCTGCTTGCATTTCAGGTCAAACAATCCTCAGGACAAGGGCAAGGTCATTCAGTGAAAGAGAGGGAGGAAGGCAAATCCTCCCTAGACCCTCACTTAATTGGCTAATGCTCAGGAGACCCTGACCATTCAGTGTCATCCATCTCCTTCATGATTAACCAACCCCTCCCCAGGCCTTGTCCGAGTCTGACCAGAGGTTTCCCTTTCTGTCCCAACAAATCCTCTGGATGTCTAGAATGTTCTTTTGGAATTTACTGGTAGTTTTTTTTTTTTTTTTTTTTCTTATATAACTCTCATGTAAAACCAGAGATTTCTCTTATAGCCTCAGTGAGTGTATTTGGTTTTTTCCACTCCAAGAAGCAATATATAATGAAAATTTGTGCTTTGGGAGTTAGACCTTAGCTTGAAACTCAGTTCAGTCTTTTCTGGCCATGTCATGTTGAGGTTGGGCAATTTATTTGCACTTCTGAGACAGTAGTCCTTATCTGTTAAATGTGGATAATACTACTTTCTTATGGGAGTTATTTTAAATTGAATGAGATATGCAAATATGCTTGGGACACTGGTGTCTAATGTTAGTTTCCTTTCCCTCCGGGGTTTAAGTGAGGGAAAGGATGAGAAGCAAGAGAGCACCTGAGATTGATGAGGCACACTCCATTTTCCTATCATAACCATACACAACCATCATGTTCCAGATGCTTGGCACAGAGTCTCTCACAGAAAAGATAGTCAGCATGAATATTCATGGAATGAATCTTCTGAGCTCTGTGCTTACTTCATGTACAGGAAGGTAGAGGAAAAGCTGTGTTGCACTAATTCTTCAGCAGACCAAAAACATGGGCTGCTTGAACTAGATGCAGAAAGTGGAGACAATGGCTAAAGAAACAGACAAACCAATTCCTATGTCTGGTGGGAGAAAATAAATGGAGTGACAAGGGAACCAGGTGAAACTAAGTAGTGTCTCTGGAGGGTTATGTCCGGTGACAACTCTACCTCCTTAAACTTCTATATACTGAGCTCCTAGCATTTTAATCCCCACCCTCATCTCCTTATCCAAAATAAATATTCTTACACTAGAGTCCCTATGGCAAGAATTGATGTGTAGTTTATGGAATTGGAAGAAATCTACTTTTAAAATATAAAAATGCATTTACTCTTGGGAAGCTTCTGAATCTATTCCTGTTGATATGCTCAGATGGGGTGACTTACTGCTTCTTGTGGCTTATTCAGGAATGGATAACACATGACTAATTAGCCTACAGGAACACCAAGCATTTCATATGGCTTTTATACTCTAAATCTTATGATGATGAACGTTGTTATCTTTTATTTTGAGATAACCATGAAGGTCAGAACAGTATGATGGAGATGATGACCAGGGTAGCACATTGTTTCCTATCTCAGTCTGTCTAGCAACTACCAAATGGGGAAATGATGGTGCTTTACACTATTTCCTGTCTCAGTCTGTCTAACAACTACCAAATGGGGAAATGATGATGCTTTACACATATCTGATAAAAAATATGATGAGTTTTTTCCTCTATCCTTGTAGATCAAAGGACAACCTACAATTACTATAGCACATTGTCATTTACAAGTGACAAACTATATGGTGAGTTTGGAAAAGAGGCTTCTAAAAATTTCACAGAAATGAGCCAGAACATTGAATCAATGGTAAGCATTTTATTCCCACTTCTAGGGTATTTGCTATCACATTTTACCATAATTTTTAGTATCCTAGCTTCTCAAACATCCATTCAACTGATCTTGTATATCTTGAAAAATGGGGAGAGGCCCTACCTGAGAGATATAAGACAAAACTAACAATACATGACTTGCAGGAATATGTCTTACAGGGCTAAACCTAGTGACTTTTAGCCATTTCTTTTTGTACCTCCTACTCACTCTTCCTTAGCTAGTGCTACAATATTGATCAGCAGAGTCTAGAAATTCTGAGAATGTTAAGGTGACTCAAGATACAGTTGTTGTATCATTGATTTCCTAAAGAAGAGACCTTTAGCAAAAGGACACAAGATTGAAACTATTCAGACACATACTTGAGAAGTATCTTAATATTTAAAAATATCCAATCTTGGGGCTTCCCTGGTGGTGCAGTGGTTGAGAGTCCACCTGCCAATGCAGGGGACACGGGTTCGTGCCCCGGTCTGGGAAGATCCCACATGCCGTGGAACGGCTGGGCCCGTGAGCCATGGCCACTGAGCCTGCGCGTCCGGAGCCTGTGCTCTGCAACGGGAGAGGCTACAACAGTGAGAGGCCCGCATACCGCAAAAAATAAATAAATAAAATCCAACCTTGGACAAGTTTTTGGTACATAAGTCTATAGGAAATCCTAGGATATTCATCTTTATCCTTAGGGCATCAACATTCATCCTGAGGAATGAATTGAATATTTTAAATAGTGGAAAATTTAGCAGTATAGGCCAAAAGAGCAAGAGCCTGGGTGATGACTTCTCTTCATTGTCAGACTACTTAGAGAATAATTTAGACTTTTCCTGGTAGTCTGTGAAGTAATTAGTGAAATGATGTGATGGAAAGCACCCTAAACTAGGAGTTGGGACACCTAGTTCTAGTACCATTTACTAGCCAGTGATGTGTCATTGACATATCTCTTTATCATTCTGGAAAAATTCTCTTATGTGAAAATTAAGGCACTAGACTAGAAAATTTCCAAATTGTCTTCCAGTTCCAATATCCTGAGTGAGAACAGAATGGCAGTGGCCCACCTGGAAACTGCCTGATAGACTAGGAGCCTGAGGATTTGGATACTTTGCTGAGGAGAGGGTCAAATCCTGGTTGTATTTGTACTTGTAAACACCAAACCAGGGAAATCTCAAATAAGCTCTTTTTAAGGAGCTATATTTCAGTATCTATCTATCTATCTATCTATCTATCTATCTATCTATCTATATATATATATGTATATATATCTCCTTAAAATATAACATATATTAAAGGAAAAGAAATGGAACTAAAGAGATCAAGTAAAGATGCAACTATTTTCATTGTTTTTTGTGCCATTCACTAAAATTTTTATAAGATCCAGACTGACTTAAATATATAGGAATATAAATAGGACTCTAATACTCTTAAAAATTAATAATTTCGAAATTGTTTGATAAAAAAATAAACCTTTAAATAAATATTTCCAAGTGAATGCTGTCATTAGATAACTCATTTGAATTGTGCTGATTTGTCTCATAATTGAAGTAACTTTCCTTGGGCACAAAGACTCAGAGGTCAAACAAAATGTAAGAAAGAATAAAAAGGCTCATTTTTTTCTGTCAGTCAATTACCAGCTTGTAGTATCTGTGTTTGGTAAATATCCATACAATGAAAACAAGAAACACTTGATGTGTTTATCTTGACTTTTAAATTTAATTGACTTTTTAAATCTAAAAATTTAAATTGGCTAGAATTCTTATTTGTAGTAGTAAGAAATACCTCCACAAAATACATTCTTCCACCCTATTAGAATAAACCTTATAGGGGGTATTAGGCTATGTATCCCAGTTCACCTGGGCCTTCCTAAAAGCATCTTGAGTGCTGAATTGAGTGCAGATTATGACAGGATATTTGATAACTTTTTCACCAGGTTTGAGAACCATGTGACACCATTGTGCATTCATTTCCCCCTTCCAAGTACTAATCAAGCCCGACCCTGCTTAGCTTCTGAGATTGGATGAGATCCAGGATGTTCAGGATGGTGTGGCCATAGATTGTCCTTATTTTTATGATCTACCACTTGACAGAGTTTTTTCATTTCCTTTGTTTATCTATGGTAAAAGTCTGTATCTCATGGTGTGGATGCTTACTCTTACTTTTCAAAACCCAATCTGTTTATTTTCTTTTGTCTCTTTCTGAGTGTAATATAGAAGATGTCACTCCTGGCCCCCCTACTATGGTTCCCCAGCTCCTATAATTCCTAAGGCAGAGTTCAGTTGAAATCACTGAGTAGAATACAAAAAGAGATTCCTCAAGTTCAGCACATTGTGAAATGTCAGTCAATGTGTTTTGTTTTTAAGTTTTTAAAAAATGTTTTTAAGCTTTGAATCAATTTGCAGGATTTCAGAAAATTATCCTTGCTGACGTATTTTGAATATTTTTGGAACAGGTGAATGATGCACTTCATAAATCTTCATTGAAGCAAGCTTTTGTCAAGTCTCACATTATCAAGTTCAGGTATGTAGATCTAAAATGCTGACTTTTGAATATAATTTAAAGCTAAAGCTGTTAACCTGGTCAGTAATAAATACTGTCTGAAGTGTTAATGATATGATATAATTCAATTCAACAGACGTTAATTTGGTACCTGCTCTGTATAAGTCATGGGTTACAATGTGCCTTACTCATTCTTTTAAATCAAAATAAGGCATTTGCAAGATGATTTTGAGGGACAGAAGTGTTATTGGTGGCTATGTTATAGAACTGTTCTTCTGTTTGGTTTTTTTGTGTGTTTTTTTGAAACCCTAATTAGCACAAATAGGGACCTAAGCCACATCCCTCGGTTTAATAGCAAATAAGTGTCCTATGTAAAATAGTGTAGTAGATGAGATTTTTCTTCTCCTCTTCGTTCTCCTTCCTACCAATTTTCTTTCCTTTCTTTCATTCCACTCATTTTTTCTACAAATACTTAAGATCTCAGATCTGATCACCAACCATCAATAAATAGAATCCAGAACATAACATTTTAAGCAAAATACTATACGAGGATCTTAAGTAATGTATTGTCTTAATACAAATTCTTTGTATTTTTCAAAATAAACAAGAGCTATTTCCAACATTATTTCAATGACAAAAAAATCCAAGTTACTTCTCAGTCTATTACTTAGTTGACACCTCTGAGGTGTTAGTTTGCTCACTTTCTCCTGAAAATTCCATATTGTTTGATGTTTGAAATTTTACTTTTTCTTAGATCTGCTTCTCCAGTTCTTAAATTTTCACTCTCTCAAGGGGAATTCATCCACCCACATCATGGTTTCATGTGCTATTGAAACTCAAGTTTCTATTTCTAGTCTAAACTGTTGTCCTGATTTTTAGAACTATACACCTGCCCACGCACACCTCCACATGGAGGTTCCACAGAAAATTATTAAACTCAAGAAAAACCTAATCACACTAATGAGAAACCTGGAAGTCATCCCACACTCCTCCCTTTCCTGGGCCCCTCGCACTTTATAACTAAGTTCTACCAATTCTGTTTTCCAAATAACTTTCTATTTTATTTATGCCTTCATCCCAGAATTGTTGCTACTCATTATTCTTTCTTCTGTTACTACAATATGAAAAAGTGTAATTTGTTGGAAAGATATAGTCAGTCTTAGAGATGTTGATTTGAGGTACTAAGGGACCTCGAGGCTGAAATATGTGTCTGACATAGGGAGAAAATGGAAACTGATCTGAAGACATAAATTTGACCAACATCAACTCAAAGTATTAGAAAGTATGGGTGTCAACAGAATTTCTCAGAAAAGGGGTAATGCAAGAAAAAAAAAGGATGATGAAGAAAGCTTGAAGAACGACAGTATTTAAGGAAATAGAAGAAAAATAAGAACCTAGCAAATAGGGAAGGAGCAGGAAAAATGAAGAAACAAGAGAGGCACCACTGAAGCTAACAACAGAACGTTTCAGGGAGTGAGTGGTCAGCATAGACAAGACTCCTGAGACGCCAAATAATGTGACTAGAAAGAATCCATTGGAAATTTCAATGAGGAAGTCATTAGTGTTCAAGCAGAGAAACAACTCAGTGGTACAAAAGGGGAGGATGCAGACTGCAATGAAGTAAATATGAGTAAATATGAGGCAGAACGTAATTTATCCATTTAAGAAGGTTTTCTGTGATATGAAGGTGTGAGATAAATTGTATAGCTGGGGTAGAGGGAGAGTTTTGTCTCTATTAGTCAGCCAGTATAGGAATAGTTTAAGAGAAAGAATAAAGAGTAAGTAATAGATTATAGGGTTGCTGAGGCAGTGAAATGGGATGAGATATATAACAATAATCTCTTTAAAGTCCTGTTTGTTTTTTTCAGATTACAAAAACAATAGAAAATCTTATAAAATTCAAATAACACAGTATTATAAAAAATAGAAAGCAAAAGCCCCCTCTCCAATAATTTCACACCCAGAAATGATACGTTTTGTTAACAACTTATTTAACATTTTCCCAATGACTGCATATAGATCTATTTCATTCTTTAGCTGGCTGTATAGTATTTCACTACAAGTATATGTCAAGATTGATTTAGCCAATGCCCTTTTGATGAACACTTGGATTGTTACATATTTTTCTGATTTAAAAATAAGGTTATGACAACATATGTGTACATATCTCCTTGCACACAAAAGAGTATATTTGAAGATTAAACTTCTAAAAGCAGAAATGCTGCATCAAAGAAGATGGATAGTCAAATTTATAACAGATAAACTGCCTTCCAAAAATGAGATTCTAATTTATATTCACACTTACAGTTTGGGAGCATAGGAGTTGATGCAGTATACAGTGAGGAGTAAAATTGTTTGGGATTCTGGTTCAAGATGGTGAAGTAGGAAGAACTGAACTCACATTCTCCCATGGACACACTGAGTCTGCAGCTACATAAGAAACAATTTTCTCTTAAAAAAAAAGTTGGCTGAGTAAATACTACACATTGGGCAAATGAGAAGAAAACCACATTGAAGCAGGCTGGAGACAATGGGACACAATTTTGTCATAAACTACACCCCAGCAGAGCAACCCACACCAGAAGAAAACTCAAAACCCAGAGATTCTCCCTGGTGACTGAAGGGTTCCAACCCCATACCAGGCACCTCAACTTTTAGGATGTGCACCTGAGAGATGAGCCTCCAAAACATCTAACTTTGAAAATGAACAGGGTTTGAGTCCTGAGAACCACAAAACTGTAGCCATCTGGAAGATGGCTCTTAAAGGGCCCATGCACTTGGTCTCACCCATCCTAGGGCCCAGTACTGAGGCAGCTTATTGCACCCAGACTAAAAGGGAACTGATTACATTTGAAAAGAAGGGGTAGAGTAACTGACAGAGAATGAGAAAGTGTAATCAAGGATGATTCAAAAAAAAAAAGGATGATTCCAAAGTAGTAATTCATTCAAATAATGCTAAAGCTAGTTAACACTCTATCTTGGAAATATAATCACATGAAGTCAAAACAACTTGCTCAAGCTTTCTAATGTCCTTAGGATTGGGAGTTGTTTAGGATAGCCTGAAGGCTGCTTAGGAGAAATCACTGGATTTAATTAAGCCACTGGAAGTTAAGCCTGAAAGCCAAAGCCAGAGTTGATTTCATATTTACCATACATTTTATTTGATAATTTTGAATGGTTAACAAGAGAATTGTTTTTTATATTAATAACCCAAGTATTTAACTAGATCCTGTGGTGGTAAGGGAGATCATGAGCATACTAGTTGCTTATCAGAGAGGCTGAGATGGGAGTTCTATATATGGCAAACAATAGGAGTATAGAAGAAAACAAATTAGATCTTTTAAAATTGCAATTATGGATTTGTTTTGTGTGTGTGTTTATGCTTCAAATGAATGATAAAGAAAAAAAAAGTTTGATATTATCATAAATCTTATTTGGAACTTCATCTTTAAAAATCATCTTTCTCTCTCTCTCTCTCTCTTTTTTTTTTTTTTTTTTTCCTTTTTGGTCCATAGCCAAGAGGAACATGGAGTATTGGCTCATATGCTGCTGATTTTTAGATTTCCCTCTACTGAGGATCCTGAAACCATAAATAAAATTATTCAACATACTCTACATGAAAAGCTGAAAGATGCTGTAAGGCCCCATAAATTAAATCCTGAATTAGTTGAAATTAAAAGTAAGTTTATTTCCTGTTATGTAGTTCAATTCTCTTACATAGAATAGCCCCATGTTAAGTTTGGTCTTGGGCACTGATTTTTTAAAAAGTTTTTGGATGTCTTTCATTGTAGGGATCTTGCCACCAACAGAATATTTCTTTGGGACTAAATTGGTTCTAATGAAGTTTTAAATTTTTTAGTACTACCTTAAACTTACACCACCCATGCAAGTCTGTCATTAACCCCTGAGCCTGTGTTCTTTTTCTATTTTGGGGCTTACACTTTAGCTATAGAATCCAATGATAAATGGAGAAAATGGCTTTGTGCGTTTATTCCTCTTCTTTTTCTTGTTGCTTACTTTTTATGTTCTGAGTGTGATGGATTGAAAGGTTCATGCCATCCACATATTTGCTTTCAAATGTCATTAATAAACCTTGTTAGCTTCTTTACTTAGGCCCTTTACTGATGAAAAGTTTATAATTTAGTTTTTGGTATAAATTATTTTTGGTATATTTTACAACTAATTTGAAAAATCTGAGGTTTTTGTTTTTGTCAGGGCAGGGGGACAAGTTAAACAGTGATAGGTCCTCATTACTAGAAAGTAAAAAAAAAATAGGAGATCCTTAGGGGAAATAAAAGACTGGCTAAAGCTAAGTCATGTGCTATAGAACAATGTTAGTCTGTAGAAATAGTGTGCCAGCCACATTTATGATCTTAAACTTTCTAGTAGCCACATTAAAAAAGTAAAAGTAAACATGTGAAATGTATTTAAATAATTTATATATTTAACCCAATATATCCAAAGTAGTACTATTTCAGCAAGTAGTCCATGTAACTGACTACTGGTTGAAATGCTAATGTAATTTACATTGTATTCATAATGTAATTTATATTGACAAATAGCCCATGTAAATATTATTCATGAGATTTTTTTTGTAATAAGGTTTTGAAATCCATTGTATATTTTATATTTACAGCGCATTTCAGTCACATTTCAAGAGCTCACTAGGCGCATGTGGCTAGTGAATAGAATATTGGATATGGCAGCACTAGAAACTACAGAATAAGGGACAAGTAGAAAGAATGAATACAAGTGCTGATATAAAAGCTGACAGATGTAACTAGAGGCTTAACCTGGTGGTCAGCCCCTCTACTTGCTTAGAAAAGGAGGCTCACTTGTCAGGGCCAGCTACATAATTTGTGAGGCCCAGTGCAAAGTGAAAGTGTAGGACTCTGAAAAGCAATTAAACAATGCTGTTAAAGGTACTAAGATATAAGACTTTGCTTTCTTTCATGGTCTCTCTCGACTTATCATGGCATTTTTAATTGTTAATTAATGATATTCTAATTGAAAAAATCCAAACTTTAAATTACTAGCATGAGTTCTGCTATTCACCTTTATATTGTGAAATGTCAATTTCAAATGTAAATATAAAAGCACTTAATTTTTATGCGGAATCATGAAAATTATACAACTGTATTTCATAGCTCATCCATGCATGTATTTTGGTTCCATGCAATGGAAACACTACAGAAGTCTAGCTCAACATTTTTTTATTTCCCTTCTTTTTTTTTTATTAGTCTCTGCTTTACAACAAAGTGAATCAGTCATACATATACATCTGTTCCCAGATCCCCTCCTTACTGCGTCTCCCTCCCTCCCACCCTCCCCATCCCACCACTCCAGGCGAACACAAAGCACCGAGCCAATCTCCCCGCGCCACGTGGGAACCCCCAACATCCATCCACCACACGCCCGGAGGTGTATACACGTCCATGCCTCTCCCCCACCCGGTCAGAGCCCTCCCCCCTCCCCATATCCCCAAGCCCACCCCCAGTAGGTCTGTGTCTTTATTCCTGCTTTACACCTAAGTTCTTCATGACATTTTTTTTCTTAAATTCCATATATATGTGTTAGCATACGGTATTTGTCTTTCTCTTTCCGACTTACTTCACTCTGTAGGACAGACTCTAGGTCTATCCACCTCATTACAAATAGCTCAGTTTCGTTTCTTTTTATGGCTGAGTAATATTCCATTGTATATATGTGCCACATCTTCTTTATCCATTCATCCGTTGATGGACACTTAGGTTGTTTCCAGCTCCGGGCTATTGTGAATAGAGCTGCTATGAACATTTTGGAACATGTCTCTTTTTGAATTATGGTGTTCTCAGGATATATGCCAAGTAGTGGGATTGCTGGGTCATATGGTAGTTCTATTTTTAGTTTTCTAAGGAACCTCCATACTGTTCTCCATAGTGGCTGTACCAATTCACATTCCCACCAGCAGTGCAAGAGTGTTCCCTTTTCTCCACACCCTCTCCAGCATTTATTGTTTGTAGATTTCTTGATGATGGCCATTCTGACTGGTGTGAGATGATATCTCATTGTAGTTTTGATTTGCATTTCTCTAATGATTAATGATGTTGAGCATTCTTTCATGTGTTTGTTGGCAGTCTGTATAACTTCTTTGGAGAAATGCCTATTTAAGTCTCCTGCCCATTTTTAGATTGGGTTGTTTGTTTTTTTGCTATTGAGCTGCATGAGCTGCTTATAAATTTTGGAGATTAATCCTTTGTCAATTGCTTCATTTGCAAATATTTTCTCCCTTTCTGAGGGTTGTCTTTTGGTCTTATTTATGGTTTCCTTTGTTGTGCAAAAGCTTTGAAGTTTCATTAGATCCCATTTGTTAATCTTTCTTTTTATTTCCATTTCTCTAGGAGGTGGGTCCAAAAGGATCTTGCTGTGATTTATGTCATAGAGTGTTCTGCCTATGTTTTCCTCTAAGAGTTTGATAGTATCTGGCCTTACATTTGGGTCTTTAATCCATTTAGAGCTTATTTTTGTGTATGGTGTTAGGGAATGATCTAATCTCATACTTTTATATGTCCCTGTCCAGTTTTCCCAGCACCACTTATTGAAGAGGCTGTCAATTCTCCACTGTACATTCCTGCCTCCTTTATCAAAGATAAGTTGACCATATGAGCGTGGGTTTACCTCTGGGCTCTCTATCCTGTTCCATTGATCTATCTTTCTGTTTTTGTGCCAGTACCACAGTGTCTTGATTAGTGTAGCTTTGTAGTATAGTCTGAAGCCAGGGAGCCTGATTCCTCCAGCTCCGTTTTTTGTTCTCAAGATTGCTTTGGCTATTCGGGGTCTTTTGTTTTTCCAAACAAATTGTGAAATTTTTTATTCTAGTTCTGTGAAAAATGCCAGTGGTAGTTTGATAGGGATTGCATTGAATCTGTATATTGCTTTGGGTAGTAGAGTCATTTTCACAATATTGATACTTCCAATCCAAGAGCATGGTATATCTCTCCATCTATTTGTATCATCTTTAATTTCTTTCATCAGTATCTTATAATTTTATGCACACAGGTCTTTTATCTCCTTAGGTAGGTGTATTCCTAGATCTTTTATTCTTTTTGTTGCAATGGTAAATGGGAGTGTTTTCTTGATTTCACTTTCAGATTTTTCATCATTGGTGCACAGGAATGCCAGAGATTTCTGTGCATTAATTTTGTATCCTGCTACTTTACCAAATTCATTGATTAGATCTAGTAGTTTTCTGGTAGCATCTTTAGGATTCTCCATGTATAGTATCATGTCATCTGCAAACAGTGACAGCTTTACTTCTTCTTTTCCAATTTGGATTCCTTTTATTTCCTTTTCTTCTCTGATTGCTGTGGCTAAAACTTCCAAAACTAAGTTGAATAAGAGTGGTGAGAGTGGGCAGCCTTGTCTTGTTCCTGATTTTAGTGGAAATGGTTTCAGTTTTTCACCATTGAGGATGATGTTGGCTTGGGTTTCTCATATATGGCCTTTATTATGTTGAGGAAAGTTCCCTCTATGCCTACTTTCTTCAGGGTTTTTATCATAAACGGGTGTTGAATTTTGTCGAAAGCTTTCTCTGCATCTATTGAGATGATCATATGGTTTTTCTTCTTCAGTTTGTTAATATGGTGTATCACATTGATTGATTTGCATATATTGAAGAATCCTTGCATTCCTGGAATAAGCCCCACTTGATCATGGTGTATGATCCTTTTAATGTGCTGTTGGATTCTGTTTGCTAGTATTTTGTTGAGGATTTTTGCATCTATGTTCATCAGTGATATTGGCCTGTAGTTTTCTTTCTTTGTGACATCGTTGCCTGGTTTTGGTATCAAGGTGATGGTGGCCTCATAGAATGAGTTTGGGAGTGCTCCTCCTTCTGCTATATTTTGGAAGAGTTTGAGAAGGATAGGTGTTAGCTCTTCTCTAAATGTTTGATAGAATTCGCCTGTGAAGCCATCTGGTCCTGGGCTTTTGTTTGTTGGAAGATTTTTAATCACAGTTTCAATTTCAGTGCTTGGGATTGGTCTATTCATATTTTCTATTTCTTCCTGATTCAGTCTTGGCAGGTTGTGCATTTCTAAGAATTTGTCCATTTCTTCCAGGTTGTCCATTTTGTTGGCATAGTGTTTCTTGTAGTAATCTCTCATGATCTTTTTTATTTCTGCAGTGTCAGTTGTTACTTCTCCTTTTTCATTTCTAATTCTATTGATTTGAGTCTTCTCCCTTTTTTTCTTGATGAGTCTGGCGAATGGTTTGTCAATTTTGTTTATCTTCTCAAAGGACCAGCTTTTAGTTTTATTGATCTTTGTTATCATTTCCTTCATTTCTTTTTAATTTATTTCTGATCTGATCTTTATGATTTCTTTCCTTCTGCTAACTTTGGGGGGTTTTTGTTCTTCTTTCTCTAATTGCTTTAGGTGCATGGTCAGGTTGTTTGCTCGAGATGTTTCCTGTTTCTTACAGTGGGATTTTACTGCTATAAACTTCCCCCTTAGAACTGCTTTTGCTGTGTCCCATAGGTTTTGGGTCGTCGTGTCTACATTGTCATTTGTTTCTAGGTATTGTTTAATTTCCTCTTTGATTTCTTCAGTGATCACTTCGTTATTGAGTAGTGTATTGTTTAGCCTCCATGTGTTTGTATTTTTTTTACAGATCTTTTCCTGTAATTGATGTCTAGTCTCATAGCATTGTGGTCGGAAAAGATACCTGATACAATTTCAATTTTCTTAAATTTACCAAGGCTTGATTTGTGACCCAAGATATGATCTATCCTGGAGAATGTTCCATGAGCACTTGAGAAAAATGTGTATTCTGTTGTTTTTGGATGGAATGTCCTATAAATATCAATTAAGTCCATCTTGTTTAATGTATCATTTAAAGCTTGTGTTTCCTTATTTATTTTCATTTTGGATGATCTGTCCATTGGTGAAAGTGGGGTGTTAAAGTCCCCTACTATGAGTGTGTTACTGTCGATTTCCCCTTTTATGTCTGTTAGTATTTGCCTTATGTATTGAGGTGCTCCTATGTTGGGTGCATACATATTTACAATTGTTATATCTTCTTCTTGGATCGATCCCTTTTTCATTATGTAGTGTCCTTCTTTGTCTCTTCTAATAGTCTTTATTTTAAAGTCTATTTTGTCTGATATAAGAATTGCTACTCCAGATTTCTTTTGGTTTCCATTTGCATGGAATATCTTTTTCCATCCCCTTAACTTTCAATCTGTATGTGTCTCTTGGTCTGAAGTGGGTCTCTTGTAGACAGCATATATATGGGTCTTGTTTTTTATCCATTCAGCCAATCTGTGTCTTTTGGTGGGAGCATTTAGTCCACTTACATTTAAGGTAATTATTGATATGTATGTTCCTATTCCCATTTCCTTAATTGTTTTGGGTTCGTTATTGTAGGTATTTTCCTTCTGTTGTGTTTCTTGCCTAGAGAAGTTCTTTTAGCATTTGTTGTAAAGTTCGTTTGGTGGTGCTGAACTCTCTCAGCTTTTGCTTGTCTGTAAACGTTTTAATTTCTCCATCAAATCTGAATGAGATCCTTGCTGGGTAGAGTAATCTTGGTTGCAGGTTTTTCTCCTTCATCACTTTAATTATGTCCTGCCACTCCCTTCTGGCTTGTAGAGTTTCTGCTGAGAGATCAGCTGTTAACCTGATGGGGATTCCCTTGTGTGTTATTTGTTGTTTTTCCCTTGCTGCTTTTAATATGATTTCTTTGTGTTTAATTTTTGACAGTTTGATTAATATGTGTCTTGGCATATTTCTCCTTGCATTTATTCTGTATGGGACTCTCTGTGCCTCCTGGTCTTGGTTAACTATTTCCTTTCCTATATTAGGGAAGTTTTCAAGTATAATCTCTTCAAATATTTTCTCAGTCCCTTTCTTTTTCTCTTCTTCTTCTGGAACCTCTATAATTCGAATGTTGGTGCGTTTAATGTTGTCCCAGAAGTCTCTGAGACTGTCCTCTGTTCTTTTCATTCTTTTTTCTTTATTCTGCTCTGCATCAGTTATTTCCACTATTTTATCTTCCACTTCACTTATCCGTTCTTCTGCCTCAGTTATTCTGCTATTGATCCCATCTAGAGTATATTTCATTTCATTTATTGTGTTTTTAATTGATGCTTGATTCATCTTTAGTTCTTCTAGGTCCTTGTTAACTCTTTCTTGCATTTTGTCTTTTCTATTTCCAAGATTTTGGATCATGGAAATAGAATCTTGGATCATCTTTACTATCATTATTCTGAATTCTTTTTCAGGTAGACTGCCTATTACCTCTTCATTTGTTAGGTCTGGTAGGTTTTTATCTTGCTCCTTCACCTGCTGTTTGTTTTTCTGTCTTCTCATTTTGCTTATCTTCCTGTGTTTGGGGTCTCCTTTTTGCAGGCTGCAGATTCGTAGTTCCTGTTGTTTTTTGTGTCTGTCCCCAGTGGCTAAGGTTGTTTCAGTAGGTTGTGTAGGCTTCCTGGTGGGGGGGACTAGTGCCTGTGTTCTGGTGGTTGAGGCTCGATCTTGTCTTTCTGGTGGACAGGTCCACGTCTGGTGGTGTGTTTTGGGGTGCCTGTGGCCTTATTATGTTTTTAGGCAGCCTCTCTGCTAATGGGTGGGGTTGTGTTCCTGCCTTGCTAGTTGCTTGGCATAGGGTGACCAGCACTGTAGCTTGCTGGTCGTTGACTGAAGCTGGGTGCTGGTGTTGAGATGGAGATCTATGGGAGATTTTCGCCGCTTGATATTATGTGGAGCTGGGAGGTCTCTTGTGGACCCGTGTCCTGAAGTCAGCTCTCCCACTTCAGAGGCACAGCACTGACTCCTGGCTGCAGCACCAAGAGCCTTTCATCTACCCGGCTCAGAATAAAAGGGAGAAAAAGTAGAAAGAAAGAATTAGTAGAAGAAAGAAAGAGAGAGAGAAAGAAAGGAAGAAGGAAAGAAAGGAAAGAAGGAAGGAAGGAAGGAAGAAAGAAACAAAGGAGAGAGGGAGGGAGGAAGGACGGAAAGAGTGAAAGGAAGAAAGGAGGGAGGGAGGAAGGAAAGAAAAAGAAAGAGTGAAAAGAAGAAGTGAGGGGGGAGGGAGGAAGGAAAGAAAAAAAGAAAGAAAAGGGCGGTGGGAAGGAGGGAGGAAGGGAAGGTAGGAAAAAAAGAAAGAGAGAAGATAAAGTAAAATAGAATAAAGTATAAAATATAGTTGTGTTATTAAAAATAAAAAAGTAATTATTGAAAAAATAAATGGGCGGATAGAACCCTGGGACCTATGGTGGAAGCAAACCTATACGGAGAAAATCTCACACAGATGCATACACGTACACATTCACAAAAAGAGAACGGGGGGGAAAAATCGAAAATCTTGCTCTCAAATTCCACCTCCTCAATTTGGGATAATTCATTGTAAAAAGAGGAAAAGGCGAAAAAATCTGAAATCTTGCTCTCAAATCCACCTGCTTAATTTGGGATAATTCGTTGTAAAAAGAGGAAAAGGGGAAAAAATCTTAAATCTTGTCCCTAAAGTCCACCTCCTAAATTTGGGATGATTCACTGTCCATTCATGCACTCTAGAGACGCAGGGCACATCAAGCGGACCGTGGAGCCTTAATCCGCTGCCTCCAAGGCTGCACAGAGAGATTTCCCTGTCTCTTCTCTGCTCTCACAGCTCTCGGGTCTCAGCCTTGAACCTGGCCCTGCCTCTGCGCATAGTTCGCTGGAGGGCATCCGTTCTTCGCTCAGACAGGACGGGTTTAAAGGAGCCGCTGATTTGGGGGCTCTGGCTCACTTAGGCCGAGGGGAGGGAGGGGCGCACAGTGCGGGGTGGGCCTGCGGTGGCAAAGGCCGGCGTGACGTTGCACCAGCCCGAGGCGCTCCGTGTGCTTTCCCGGGGAAGCTGTCCCTGGGTCCCGGGACCCCGGCAGTGGCAGGCTGCACAGGCTCCCCGGAAGTGGGGGTGGACAGTGACCTGCGCTCACACACAGGTCTTGTGGCGGTGGCAGCAGCAGCCGCAGCGTCCCACGCCCGTCTCCAGGGTCCGCGCCTTTAGCCGCGGCTCGCGCCTGTCTCTGGAGCTTCTTTAAGCAGTGCTCTTAATGCCCTCTCCTTGAGCACCAGGAAATAAAAGGGAAGAAGAAGTCTCTTGCCTCTTCGGCAGCTCCAGACCCTTTCCCCGGACTCCCTCCGGGCTAGCCGCGGCGCACCAACCCCTTCAGGCTCTCTTCCTGCCGCCAGCCCCTGTCCTCTCCCTGCGCTCCGACTGAAAGCCGATACCCGAGCCTCAGCTCCCAGCCCCGCCCACCCCGGCGGCCGAGCAGACAAGCCTCTCGGGCTGGTGAGTGCCGGTCGGCACCGATCCTCTGTGCGGGAATCTCTCTGCTTTGCCCTCCGCACCCCTGTTGCTGTGCTCTCCTCGGCTACTCCGAAGCTTTCCCCTTCCGCCACCCACAGTCTCCACCCACGAAGGGGCTTCTAGTGTGTGGAAACCTTTCCTCCTTCACGGCTCCCTCCCACTGGTGCAGGTCCCGTCCCTATCCTTTTGTCTCTGTTTATTCTTCTTTCTTTTGCCCTACCCAGGTATGTGGGGAGTTTCTTGCCTTTTGGGGGGGTCTGAGGTCTTCTGTCAGCGTTCAGTAGGTGTTCTGTAGGAGTTGCTCCACGTGTAGGTGAATTTCTGATGTATCTGTGGGGAGGAAGGTGATCTCCACGTCTTACTCTTCCGCCATCTTCCTCCGGATCCCTATTTCCCTTCTTGATACAGGCACATTTTACCAATGCTCTCTACCTTCAGCTTATGTGAGAAAGAACCAAAAGATCCTTCTATGTCATTATTTTCAGCTGAAGCTTTTGGCTAATTCAAGGAAATAATGGGAGCAAGAAAGGTTATGAGAGGGTCCCTTAGTCATTCATGTTTATTAGAATGCCATTGCCTTCTTTTGTGTTCTAAGGAAGTTCTGGTTCAAACAGAAAACAGCCTCCTGAGACTGTCACTGCCCTTTGCTTACACAGTGGTAGACATCACACACTTATACTCACTTTGAGATTTCTAAACATTGTGGGTCGACTGGAATTCTTAGTTTGTAAGATATTGTGCATGATATATACAAATGGGGTAGCAAGAATCCATGGGCACACCTATTGTGTATATCTCCTCTGCCCCTGCCATCTCTATTATCCTGTCAAACTTCACTTCCAAACATGTTATGAGATAAAATTATTATGAATTTCAAGACAGTGAACATTAAACCAAGTGAGATGTCATGCTGAGAGCAGGACTCAGTACAGATACACAAGTCACACACCCATGAAGTCAGCCCTGTTAGTAGTATTGTAAAAAAAAAAAAAAAAAGAAAAAGAAATTCAACTAAATAAATTTAAAGATTTAATTGTCTTTATTTAATGGTTCACAAATTGTGCAGCATTCCACCTTAGCAGATAGATAGAAGCTCTGAGGAGCTGTACAAAATGGAAGATTTTTATAGCCAGAAGGAGGTGAGACAAGGAAGCTTTCTAACAGAGTGGACTGTGTCATGAAAGGGCAACTTCAATTGGGAGTAGGTGAGGTCTAGCAGACAGATTACTTCACTGGTGCTGACCAGGTAATTCCAGATTGATTGATTAAAGGTCACATTCCTGAGACACGCTGAAACTGCAATTAGGCTAGGTATTAGGTGGTTTGCTGATGTAGGACTTAGTACAAATCACTCCATTTTGAGTCTCCTTATTTCTTTTTTTAACAGTATCAACATGCAAAGCCATTTAAAGCTTGTGTTTCTATATTTATTTTCTGTTTGGATGATCTGTCCATACTGTAGGTGGGGTGTTAAATTCCCCTACTATTATTGTGTTACTGTCAATTTCCCCTTTTATTGTTGTTAACATTTGCCTTATGTATTGAGGTGCCCCTATGTTGGATGCATAAATATTTATAACCGTTACATCTTCTTCTTGGATTGATCCCTTGATCATTATGTAGTGTCCTTCCTTATCTCTTGTAACAGTCTTTATTTTAAAGTCTATTTTATCTGATGTGAGTATTGTTACTCCAGCTTTCTTTTGATTTCCATTTGCATGGAATATCTTTTTCCATCCCCTCACTTTCAGTCTGTATGTGTCCCTATGTCTGAAATGGGTCTCTTGTAGACAGAATATATATGGGTCTTGCTAAATGATACAATAGACCAGATAGATTTAATTGATAGCTATAGGACATTCCACCCGAAAGTAGCAGAATACACTTTCTTCTGAAGTGCGCATGGAACATTCTCCAGGATATATCACATCTTGGGTCACAAATCAAGTGGTGGAAAATTTATGAAAATTGAAATTGTACCAAGCATCTTTTACAACCAAAACACTATGAGATTAGAAATCAATTACTGGACAAGAAACTGTAAAAAAACAAACACATAGAGGCTAAAAAATATGTCACTAAATAATCAAGATATCACTGAAGAAATCAAAGAGGAAATAGAAAAATACCTACAAACAAATGACAATGAAAATGCAATGACCCAAACCTGTGGGATGTAGCAAGAGGGAAGTTTATAGCAATACAGTGCTACATCAAGAAACAAGAAAAATCTCAAACAAACAATCTAATCTTACACCTAAAGCAACTAGAGAAAGAAGAAAAAAGAAAACCCAAACAGTAGAAGGAAAGTAATCATAAAGATCAGAGCAGAAATAAATGAAATAGAAATGAATAAAACAATAGCAAAGATCAATAAAACTAAAGGTTGGTTCTTTGAGAAGATAAACAAAATTGATAAACCTTTAGCCAGATGCATCAAGAAAAAAAGGGAGAGGACTCAAATCAATAAAATTAGGAATGAAAAAGGAGAAATTACAACTGACACCACAGAAATACAAAGGATTATAAGAGAACACTACAAAAAACTATATGCCAATAAAATGGACAACCTCAAAGAGGTGGACAAGTTCTTAGAAAGGTACAATTTTCCAAGACTGAACCAGGAAGAATTAGAAAATATAAACAACCTATCACAAGTAATGAAATTGAAACTGATTAAAAATCTTTGAACAAACAAAAGTTCAGGACCAGATGGCTTCACAGTCGAATTCTATCAAACATTTAGAGAAGAGCTAGTACCATCCTTCTCAAACTCTTCCAAAAAATTGTAGAAGGAGGAACACCCTCAAAGTCATTCTATGAGGTCACCATCACCCTGATACCAAAACCAGAAAAGGTACAGAAAAAAGAAAATTACAGACTAATATCACTGATGAATATAAACACAAAAATCCTCAACAAAATACTAGCAAACAGAATCCAACATCACATTAAAAGGATCATACACCATGATCAAGTGGGATTTGTCCCAGGAATGCAAGGATTCTTCAGTATATGCGAATCAATCAATGTGATACATCATATTAACAAATTAAGGAATAAAAACCATATGATCATCTCAATAGATGCAGAAAAAGCTTTTGACAAAATTCAATGCCCATTTATGATAAAAAACTCTCCAGAATGGGCATAGAAGAAACCTACCTCAACATAATAAAGGCCATATATGATAAACCCACAGCAAATATTCTCAATGATGAAAAACTGAAAGCATTTCCTCTAAGATCAGGAAGGAGACAAGGAAGTCCACCCTCACCAATATTATTCAACACAGTTTTGGAAGTCCTAACCATGGCAATCAGAGAAGAAAAAGAAATAAAAGGAATCCAAATTAGAAAAGAAGAAGTAAAACTCTCA
Organism: Mesoplodon densirostris; assembly: GCF_025265405.1. Taxonomy (NCBI): domain Eukaryota; kingdom Metazoa; phylum Chordata; class Mammalia; order Artiodactyla; family Ziphiidae; genus Mesoplodon; species Mesoplodon densirostris. The sequence goes on from NC_082661.1 coordinate 132,272,049, forward strand.
CTGTTTGCACATCATGATACTATACATAGAAAATCCTAAAGATGCTACCAGAAAACTACTAGAACTACTTGATGAATTTGATAAGGCTGCAGGACACAAAGTTAATGCACAGAAATCTCTTGCATTCCTATAAATGAACCACAAAGGATAAGAAAGAAAAATTAAAGAAACAATCTCATTTACCATTGCAACAAAAAGAATAAAATACCTAGGAATAAACCTTCCTAAGGAGGCAAAAGACCTGTCTGTACTCAGGAAACTATAAAACAATGATGAAAGAGATCAAAGATAACATAAACAGATGGAGAAGTATACCATGTTCTTGGATTGAAAGAATCAATATTGTGAAAATGCCTATACTACCCAAAGCAAACTACGGATTCAGTGCAATCCATATCAAATTACTAATAGCATTCTTCACAGAATTAGAAGAAAAAGTTTTACAATTTGTATGGAAGCACAAAAGACCCCAAAGAGCCAAAGCAATCTTGAGAAAGAAAAACTGAGCTGGAGGTATCAGGCTCCCTGACTTCAAAGTATACTACAAAGCTATAGTAATCAAGATAGGATGGTACTGGCACAAAAATAGACATATAGGTCAATGGTACAGGATAGAAAGCCCAGATATAGACCCATGCACATATAGTTATCTAATTTATGATGAAGGAAGCAAGAACATACAATGGAGAAAAGACAGCCTCTTCAATAAATGGTGTTGGGAAAACTGGACAGCTACATGTAAAAGAATGAAATTAGAACACTCCTTAACACCATATACAAAAATAAACCCCAAATGGAGTAAAGACCTAAATGTAAGACTGGAGACTCTAAAACTCTTGGAGGAAAACATAGGAAAAACACTCTTTGACATAAACCACAGCAAGATCTTTTTTGACCCACCTCCTTGAGTAATGGAAATAAAAACAAAAATAAACAAATGGGACCTAATGAAACTTAAAAGCTTTTGCACAGCAAAGGAAACCATAAACAAGATGAAAAGACAACCATCAGAATGGGAGAAAATATTTGCAAATGAAGCAACTGACCAAGGATTAATCTCCCAAATATACAAACAGCTCATGGAGCTCAAATCAAAAAAACAAACAACCCAATCCAAAAATGGGCAGAAGACTTAAACAGACATTTCACCAAAGAAGACATACAGATAGCAGTGAGGCACATGAAAAGATGCTCAACATCACTAATTATTAGAGAAATACAAATCAAAACTACAACGAGGTATTGCCTCACACTGGTCACAATGGCCATCATCACAAAATCTACAAACAATAAATGCTGGAGAGGGTGTGGAGAAAAGGGAGCCCTCTTGCACTTTTGGTGGGAATGTAAATTGATATAGCCACTATGGAGAACAGTATGGAGGTTCCTTAAAAAACTAAAAATATAACTACAGTATGACCCAGCAATTCTAGTACTGGGCATATACCCTGAGAAAACCATAATGCAAAAAGACACATGCACCCCAATGTTCATTGCAGCACTATTTACAGTAGGCAGGACATGGAAACAACCTAAATGTCCAATGACAGGTGAATGGGTAAAGAAGATGTGGTACATATGTACAGTGGAATATTTCTCAGCCATAAAAAGGAATGAAATTTGGTCATTTGTAGAGATGTGGATGGACCTAGAGTCTGTCATACAGAGTGAAATAAGCTAGAAAGATAAAAACAAGTATCATATATTAACGCATATATGTGGAATCTAAAAAAATGTTACAGATGAACCTATATGCAGGGAAGGAATAGAAACATAGATGTAGAGAACAGATATTTAGACACAGGTAAGGAAGGGGAGGGTGGGACGAACTGATAGATTAGGATTGACATATGTACACTACCATGTGTAAAATAGCTAGTAGAAACATGCTATAAAGCACAGAAAGCTCGGTGCTCTGTGATGACCTAGATGGTTGGGATGTAGGGTGAGTGGGGTGTGAATGAGGTCTAAGAGGGAGGGGATATATGTATACATATAGCTGATTCACGTCACTGTACAGCAGAAACTAACACAACATTGTAAAGAAAATATACTCCAATTAAAAAAAATGCAAAGCCATAATTTTCTCTAGGAAAAGCTTGAAATAAAGAACAGGTTATTGAAATAGGGAGACTAGTGGTGGTGTTTTATTTACTGAGAATAAATGGTCACTTCTTCCTCATTTTTGTCCTTTTCCCCAAATATAGCCAGAATAGAGAAAGTCAGAAAGAAGCCTCTCAAGAATACAGATTTTTTTTTTGTGGTAAATCAATACTATTAAATACTAAAAGAAAAATTAACTTTAAATTTTTTTGCATTTAGAACTCCCATTTTACCATGTTCTAAGAAAATAGGTTGGGCCATTGGAAATCTACTGAGTCAGGAAATTTGAGTTCTTAAAGTTTTATGTATCTGTCGGTTGGTTTAGTGTTTGGATAGGATTAGGGCCTGATTGTTGACAAGTCAACAAACTAAGGAGCCACTGGCTAGAGTTGAATTACAATTTGAGGGCAAACCATCTTGCTAAAACTTCAGCTGAAAGAAGACCTGGAAAAAGATAACATTTGCTTTTAAATGGGAGTAAGGACAAATTTATGGCCACTGGAATATGTTATACAGGTGGAACTATGCCTATGAGTTTGGTAAAAAAAAAAAATCTGAAATAATGGTCAATAAAAATACCATTGCATCTGGAGAATCAATACTCTGGTTTAGAATAGTATGTCCCCCCCAAAAGGCTGAACTACCTGCATCTTATTTCCAGCTATAAAATTCAGATTCCTGGGTTTCAGCACAAAACTACTGAGTCAGAATCACTGGGAAGAGGAACAGGAATTGACAGTATAAAGATTCACTCTAGGTGACTTTAGCCACACTAAAGTTTAAGAAACACTGGTTCAAATCTCCCTTCTCCCCAAGACAATGAACGTATTCTATCTATGATAAACTAACTGTGTTGCTTTTTTTTTTAACAACATAGAGATACTATCCAATAATAGAATTGAGCAACCTTTAGTATTTGAAGTACTCAGAGGCATTATGAAATTCTGATGTTCAGACCCTGTTCTATTCACCATTTCTGTGTGTTTCAGAAATCAACAATACAGAAACAGACAACTTTCTGAACAATTGTAAGTTTAATATATTTATTAAAATTGCATTACCTGAATGAAAAACTTTAACTCTGGATTATTTAGGCTTACTTTGTTGGTATTATAGGGTCAGAATAAAGTTTGATCTGTGCACAGCTCATGGTATTTTATCTTATTTTGAGGCACATTTTATTGCAAAAGGAAAAAAACTGGGAGGACTTTGGAATGGATGTATGGGGCTTGTGGCAGATGTGTAGTGGAAGAGAGTAATACGGTTGTTAAAGAAAAGGCAAAAATACTTCTTAACGTTCTGATTGCAGATATCTACAATATACTCTCATGAACATTTTCTAAAGATTATATAAAAGTAATCTGTATGTTGCTATTAGTCAGCTAGAGGCAGAAATTTAGTGTTACTCTACACTAAATAAAATCTTGATGTTATTAATCCCTATTGTAAAAATTACAGACAATTATGGGGTTGGAGTATAGACTGATGAAATTATTGAAGGCCCAGATAATATCTTCACCCATATTTTAAAAAAATACTGACTCAAGGCTTAGTGTTTCCTTTCCCCTATAGCAGAGTACCCTACCACAATTTAGAGAATACATTTGATATTTAACAGAATTAGTACACAATACATTTATGTTAAAAGATGAAAGGAACTGTGTTATTCACCAGCTCAGAATGTTGGTTAATTCACAAACTTAACTAAACATAAAACCAAAGGATAATCCCATTACCTAAATGGCATATATTTTTGTCACCAATATTTAGTTGGAACTTGCTATGTGCTAGTGCTGTGTTAGTCAATAGGGATATAAAATGGATAAGATTTACTCCTTGCTTAAGGCAGCTCATACTCAAATGAGACTAGATATATGAGACTAATGCATAAACAGAGTTCTAAAATAATAGTTCTCAAACAGGGGCAATTTGGCCCCCAAATGACTCTGTCTTATTGTGGCATTTTGGTTATCATGATTGTGTGTGTGGGGGGGATGCTATTGGTACTAGTGTATATAGGCCAGGGATCCTTTAAACATCCTATTATGCATGAGACGGCCCCACACACAAGGAATTATCCATCTAACAGTGTCAATAGTGCCAAGATTGAGACATCCTGTTATAAACAATATCCTCATACTAATATTAGATATATATACATACAATAATATAAACTAATATATATTAATCTATTATATAGAGATATATATACACACAGAGTATTATTATTGTTACTATTATTGTTATTATTATTTTGATGTAAGCATCAAGAAAGTCATAAGTAATCCAGTGTGGAAGCAAGGGAATTTTTAGGGAAGGCATCCTAGAGAAGGTAATGACTGATTTAAATCTTACAAGATGAAAAGGAGTTAAATAAATGGAACACTACAGTTTAAGCAAAGGTAAGAACAAGAGAAAATATTTGATACTGTTGGAGCACAAAGTATAAGAAATTTGAGACACAGTAACACAATTTGATACTTAAAAAACAACTGCTAACTAACGCATCATCTCTTTTGCAGGCTGTGGGACACGAAGGAACAAAACTACAAGACAGAGTCTGAGGATTGTTGGTGGGACAGAGGTACAAGAGGGTGAATGGCCATGGCAAGCTAGTCTGCAATGGAACGGGATCCATCGCTGTGGAGCAACTTTGATTAATGACACATGGCTTGTGAGTGCTGCTCACTGCTTTAGAACGTAAGTCCTGAACCTTGAGAATGACTAAGGGTAAGCAAAGTGCACTAGGGCTTGGCAGGAAGGAAATATCTCATGAGAGATGAGTTTAATACAAATTAAAGATCATATACATATGAGAGTGGGAAACTCATAAATCTTAGTAAGAGGTTTTATAGTTTAGAAATGGAAATGGTACCAAAGTACATGTAGATAAATTATCCATTGACAACTACACAATAATTTATCAAAGGAAGCAGGAATTTGAGAGTCATCTATCAGAGATGGAGGCCAGGTGGATTGTAGGTTTGAGCCTGATAGGGAAATTCCACGTTGTATGAAAAAATTAAATATGAAGAAATTTGGTAGTTACAAATTATACAACTGAATAGGTCGACTAGTTATATTTCAAGGAATTTCAATTCAATCTTCCAACCCAGTGCAAAATGCCTACAGTATACAGGATAAGTAATGTTTTCTTAAATTATTGTATAACATTTTCGATTTTCAGAGAAATGTGTGGATAGGCAACATGGTGCACATAGAACACATTCAGTTCTCTCATTCTGTACAGGATATGTTTTCCATATGTACCCTGGAGTCAACTGATGCCCAGAAATGTCAAAAGGTCCTAGGATCTGGAGTGGGTGACTAGTGGCGTGCATATCCTAAGAACCATGCCAAGGTGGAATTTCCACCTGATCTGACACCTGAGCCTTAGATTGGAAAGAGTTTGTATCTATGCATATAAACCATCATTTTAAAAAGAAAACTTACATTGATACTTTTACACTAACTTATTTAATATAAATAGTTATATTGGTAAAAATGGTAAAGTAGGATTTGTTCCTCATACTTTCTCCTCAGGTATAAGGACCCAGCCAGATGGACTGCTTCCTTTGGAGTAAAAATAAAGCCTCCAAAAATGAAACAAGGCCTCCGGAGGATAATTGTGCATGAAAAATATAAATATCCATCACATGACTATGATATTTCAGTTGCAGAGCTTTCTAGCCCTGTTTCCTACACAAATGCAGTACACAGAATTTGTCTCCCTGATGCATCCCGTGAATTCCACCCTGGTGATGAGATGTTTGTGACAGGATTTGGAGCACTGCAAAATGATGGTGCGCATCTGAGGAGAAAGTCAAATCATAGTAATTTAATTTAGTATTCTAAGGCATTTAAAAAATGGAATGCCATTATGCCAAAATATGTTTGTGGGTTGGTCATATTGACTGGGGCCAAGTCAGGACCTACTTGTGAACTAAGTCATTTAGAAGACACATAAATTCCTTCAGGCCTTAGGTTACTATCAAATACAACACTACCACTATAGTAATTGTGCTTGGTAAAGTGTCTGTAAGAGTAAATATGTCTGAAATTTTTACTAGGGTATTAACCACATAAGAGATTAGGGATCATTAATACATACACCCAGTTGTGAAGATCAGAGAATCATAAAGCCACCATTCTCCCCTGCTGAAATTATCTTCTAAGCTTAACAATGACAGAGAAATTACTTAAACAACTGGAGCTTCTTTCCTAGGCACCTAACTTCATTTAAAATAGTTAGAAAAGAATTCATTTCCCAAATTTTACTGTATCTGAAAAAATACATATCCTAAGATTCTGTGCCACCATCTTATCTAATAATTAATTATAAAAGACTTTCTTCAGGTTTATAGAATATATGTAGATTTATAAATATGAAGTCTATTTTTTTCCTTTAGGAAGCAGTCAAAATCAGCTTCGGCAAGTACAAGTGGATCTCATAGACACTAAAATCTGTAATGAAGAGAAAGCTTACAATAATGCCATAACTCCTAGAATGTTATGTGCTGGCTTCTTGAAAGGAAAGAGAGATGCATGCCAGGTAAGTGGTTTGCTACCTAATTTTTTGTTCACCTTTTATTTTAAAATAATTACAGCTTTACAGGAAGTTGCAAAGATAGTACAGAGGGGTCTCATCTTCTATCATCACAGAGGTCCGTCTCCCTTTATAATAACATCTATTTCCCTCCCCCAACACTTTACCATCACTAACACCTGGCAATTACCAATCTGTTTGCCCTCTATAATTTTGTAATTTTGAGAGTGTAGCATCATACAGTAACCTTTTTTTAGAATTCCATTTTGATTTATTTATTAGTGTTTTTGACCAGACTCTCTCTTTGTAAGAAAATTGTGTGGTTCCTCTAAGTTAAATACACATAACTTATCACTAGCATTGAGATTTTACTAGTTTGAGTTGGGTTTAGAATAGAAAATGTACCTCCCTTTAAGTCTCTTTAACCCTCCCTCATTTATAATATTAAATATTAATAAATACAAATATTAAATATTTCCTCTCTATATGCTGAGAGCCACATCAAACAATGTTTCTGCTTCAAGTGCCAAATGTAACTTAGAAAACTCAAGAGGAGAAGGGAAGTCTATTTATTCATAATTTGTTCTTTCTATCCTTCTGGTTTTCTAAGATTCTTTTTATATCATTTCTCTTCTGTTTCAGAAACTTCCTTTAGCCATTCTTTTAGTGTAGATCTGCTAGTGACAAATTCCCTTAGATTTTGTTTGCAAAATTCTCTATTTCCTATTCATTTCTAAATCATAATTTTGCCAGATATAGAATTTAGGATTGACAATTTTTTCCCCAGCACTTAAATCATGGCCTCTGTGATCTCTGATGAGGAATCTGCTGTTATTAGAATTGTTTTTCCCTAAAAGATGAGGTGTCATTTCTCTCTTGCTGTGTTCAAGGTTTTTTCTTTGTCTTTAGTTTTCAGAAGTTTGATTATGTATCTTGTCATGGATTTCTCTGGGTTATACTGTTTAGGGCTTGCTCAGCTTTTTAAAATGCAGGTTTATGTCCTTTGACAAATTTGGGAAATTTCCAGCCATTATTTCTTTGAAAACTTTTTCAGCCTTACTTTCTTTTTTGTCTCTTTCTGGAACTCTAATAACAGGTACGTTAGCTCTTCCGTTATGGTCTCAGAGATCTCTAAGCTTCTGTTCTTTTTTTTTTCCACTCCTCTTTCTCTCTGTTCAAATTGAGTAATTTCTATCATTCTGTCTTCAAGTTCATTGACTTTTTTCTTCCATCATCCCCATTGTTCTGTTAAGTACTTCTAGTGAGGTGGTCTTTTTTTTTTTTTTGTAGATTATTGTATTTTTCAGTTCTGAGATTTCCATTTGATCCTTTGTGTATGCTATTTCTTTACTGAAACTTCTAATTTTTTTCATTTATTTCAAACATGGTGGTAGTTGCTCATTAAGACATTTTTGTGATGGCTGCTTTAAAATCTTTGTCAGATAACTCCAACATCTGTGTCATCTCAGTGTCAGTGTCTATTGATTGCCTTTTGTCACTCAAGTCAAAATATTCCTGGTTCTTGGTATTGAGTAATTTTCAGACATATCCTGGACATTTTGGGTATTATGAGTCCCTGTATCTTCTGTTTTAACAGGGTTCCTCTGACATGACACCAGAGAGGGTAGGGAAGTGCTATCTTATTCCCACTCATTGTCCTCTGACCCCAGGGTGGTGAATAGTGCTTTGTTACTGCTGGATGGAGGTGGAATTTCAGGCTCCTCACTAGGCGTGGTTTTTTGTGGTTGTTGTTGCTTTTTCTTTTAAATGTTAGAGAAACATATTAAATATAATTTTCATTAAATAGTTTCTTTTTCCCATCCTCACCAACTTGTTGGATGAACAGAAAAACCCCCACCCCTTCCATTGGGGGGATTCCACATGTAAAGCCTGAGATAGTGAGGATGAAGTATCAATATAAAAATACCACTCTGGATGGGGGTATCTTTTTACTGCTCCTCTTGTGGTCTCCACTGACCTCATGGGGTAGTGGCCTCATCACTGCTTGGCTCTCCACTAAGTCTCTTCTGACATCACCCTAGTGGGAGAGAAAGTTATGCCTCCTTACCATTGTGTAGTAGTCCATGCTCCCCAGCTGGTCACCACAGAGGAGGCAGAGGAGGGCTTCATCATCACCTGGCAGGGATGAAAGAGTGGCTCCCCACTCAGCCTTCTCTGACATAAGTCTGATGGGGGATTGGGTCTCATTAGATCCTGGTAAGGCTGGAAGTCTAGGCTCCCAAATTGGCCTTTGCTTATGGGGGTTGGAATGGGGCCACAGTTTTTTGTGTTATAGGCTGGAGTGTGTACTCATCAACCAGCTTCAACATTATCAACTCATGGTCGATCTTATTTCATTCCTATATATTTTAACCCCCCAACCTTCTTCTCCCCACCCTAAACTCTAGATCTATTTTGAAGTAAATCAAAGATGTATATGATTTCACTTGAAAATATGTCACCTATTCTACAATGCCATTTTGATAACAGTATTAGATGTGAATGTCTCATAAATTTGGGGAATTAAAGAGGAGGAACAAAGTTTAGCCTTGGTTATAATTATAATATCCTGCTTTTCTATTTCAGGGGGGACTGGGCACTCATTTTCCCCCCTCTTTTATGTCTACTCTCCACAATTTTTGCCACTTTACTGCCTCCATATATTTTACTATTTCAAAAATCATTAATAACTTTATATGCAAAAACCTTTACTTGGGTGTCCTACTCCTTCCCATCTCAGTGGCATGTGGCTACCTCCTCTTAAAATATGATCTTCCTTTGGGTTCTATGATCCTGAAATATGGTGATTTTCCCCTCCCTCCTTCTCCAACAACTCATTCCTGGTTCCTTATTTTGGTTTCTCTTTCTCTTCCTCTCTCCCTCTCTCTAAGCCTGGCTGCTCCTCAACACTCATTTTTTGTCCTCTCTGTATACTCACTCAAAGAAATGATCTTTTCTTTAAGTCAGCTGTCACTTTAATGACTTCCAACTCTACATCTCCAAAATTAACCTCTTGCCCAAATTCAGTCTCACATTTTCATGTACTCCAAAACCGTTTCCATTTATGTTTTAAGTTGTTAGTATAAGACTAAAATTTATGTACTTGCCCTCTTAAACTCAACAGCCGTCACAAAATGTTACCTATTTTTTCATTTCAAGTTTCTCATTTATGTGGTTAGCTTTCATTATTCTTGGAATCTTCTTTTACTATTAAATCTCCTTCACATGTAATCAATTAAGTCATGAAATATTTTTCCTCTTTACTATTTCTTCCAAATTTATCTCTTTGTCTTTATTCTTTCTGTTAAGATCCTACTCTATTCCTTCATTACTTCATATCTTGATCACTAACATTGGTTTCTAGTTTGGTTTCTTCTAGGTTTAAAAGTCTCTGTTGTGATATATATATATATTATTTCAAAAAAATTTTTTTATTGGAGTATAGTTGATTTACAATGTTGTGTTAGTTTCTGCTGTACAGCATAGTGAATCAGTTATACATACACATATTCTTTTATTTTTTCTTTGGCTATGTTGGGTCTTCCTTGTGGCGAGCTGGCTTTCTCTAGTTGCAGTGAGCAGGGGCTACTCTTCATTGTGGTTCACGAGCTTCTCATTGTGGTGGCTTCTCTTTTTGTGGAGCTTGGGCTCTAGGCGTGCAGCCTCAGTAGCTGAGGCTCACGGGTCCTAGAGCACAGGCTCAGTAGTTGTGGCGCATGGGCTTTTTTGCTCCACCACATATGGGACCTTCCCGGGCCAGGGATGGAAACTGTGTCCCCTGCATTGCCAGGCAGATTCTTAACCACTGTGCCACCAGGGAAGTCTCATACATATATTCTTGAATAAACTTCCTGTTATGTTTCTCACTAAACCACTCACTAAAAATAACTGAATTTATGCTAAAAATAGGGTTAGATACAGACCAACAGACCCCTCAAAGGCTATGTAACTTTGTAACCAGAGAATTAACAACATCGACAACAACAAAAATAATTGTACCTTGAAAAATAACTTAGACAATGTAGGTAGACAGAATGCCCAAGGTGGCTGGTGGCTGACTTAAGGGAAGTTAAAAATGCACAGAAACAATAGAGTAGAAATACTGACTTGCTGAGGCTGAGACAATGCACATGGGAGTATAGCTCTGGGCAGAGGAGGAACTCCGACCTGCCAGGACCCAAGAATTAAGCAAGCCTGGGCTGTGCCACTCTGGACAGGGAGAGGGGTTCCTCGGCACAGACACTCTTAACATTTTCTTAAAATAGAGCCTCAAAGGCTTCCACCTGTGCAATAGCTGAGCTGAGGCCTCTTGTTCTGAAGATTGCAATTCTACTCCCATTATTCTGGCTCCACTGCCTAAGACAAAAACACATATAAGCCATGAAAACTTCCACCTTATCCTGATATAACTCCCCTATTCACCAATCGCATGTGAGCTAACTAATGTTAACAGAACCCACTATATCTTTCTCTATTTGATACTTGCTGGCATTACCTTAATTTTCAACTTGTAATGCTGTTAGACTCACTGCTCTCTTTTTTTCCTTAATTACCTTATTCTCAGACTCATTCACTCTTGTCTCTTAAACAAATTTAAGTTTTATTGTCTCTGGCATCTTCTATTTCTTTTTCCTAATCTGCTACATCTTCACATATGCCTGGGTTTCAATTATCAAAATGATTTGTTATCAAATAGCTTCATATAATACATTTTATTTCTATAAGCAGATTGTACACTGCTTGAGAGGAGGGCTCATGTGTTTATACTCTTTTTACATCTTCTACCACATATGAGAGTATAAGTAAATACTTATTGGTTAATGGATTTAAAAATTACAAACACATTATTTCTAATTGAGTTATTATTACTATTAGTTAATATTTTTATATGGACAAAAGAAAATTCACAAGGAAGTTAGCATAATGTAGGGAAAAAATGCATAGTTTTCTGAGTTAGATCACTCTGGATATTGAATAGCATATGATATCAGGAAAATTGCTTAACTTCTGTTGGCTTCAGTTTCTTCACTGCTAAAATGGAGAAAATGAAACCTAACTCCATGTTTTGTTGCCAGAATTACATGGGTCAATGAAATAATATATTAATTAATAGTGCTGAACACTTAATGGGTGGTCAGTAACTAGAGATCCCAGGATTTTTCGGGAAGATCAGTCAGCACCTTGTTTTTATGACCTGTATAAAGAAACAACCTGCTGGCTGTTTTTCACAAGGCACAAACAATTGGAATTTGTGGTTATATATAATATTTACTAAGTTCTGTTTTGTGCCAGGCTCTACTCTGAGCACATTGCATACACTGTCTTGCATAATCTTCAAAATTATCATTGAAAGTAGGTATTATTAGGAGCATTACAAATAAGCAAATTAAAGGTCTTAGCCAGCTTGGAAGGGCCAGACTTGAGATTTAAACCCAGGTGTCTGACCCTAATGTTCATATTCTTTATCAGTAATAAATTCTTCACCCTTCTTTTGGGAGTTGTATCAAACTGATAAAGAGTATGGGCAGTTATTTTGTCAGATGTATCAGACTAGTACTGTCCTGCCAAGAGATGGAGTCTTTAATCTCTGTGTACTGAACCCTGAGTCTAAGCTGTTCTCCAGGTAGGGGAGTGCCTCCTTTATGTGAATTACTGGCATAGTTAAAAAGCATTGCTTCTCATTGGAGCACACTGAAGATTTTTGAAAACCGCCCCTTTCATTAAACTCATGTTAGAAAAACAGCACATTTCTCTGTGATAAACTGAAATACTAATTGCCAATCTCTCCCTTCTCCTTTAGGGTGACTCCGGAGGACCACTGGTTAGTGCAGATGCTAGAGATATCTGGTACCTCGCTGGAATAGTGAGCTGGGGAGACGACTGTGGGCAACCCAATAAACCCGGTGTTTATGCTAGAGTGACTGCCTTCCGGGACTGGATCGCTTCCAAAACTGGTGTCTGAGAGAGAACAACCTAGAAGAATGGAACACATTTTTGTGTAGAGGCCATTCTTAGAGATATAGAATTGCAGAAGAAGTCATGCAGATCACCTGGATGTGACCGATCGAACTAAACTATCTGCTATTTCCTTCCTAGCTCTGCTTCACATAGCATCCTGTTTCTGCCAGATGGATTCTGTCCCAACTTGCAGTCACTTGTTTTCTAGGAGTTTTCTGTCATCAAATTTTGGCTTGTTGACATAAATTTCTCATGCATACGTACGATTTGAAGTGATCCCCTCCTTCATTTCCCCAGCTTCTCTCATCTCGGTAAATTTCCACTTTCACGGTGCAGGACAAAGAGTAAAAGAAAGTATGAAAAGAAAAGAACTACATTTTTACATACAGAAAAATATTAGGTGTTTTTTTTTCTTAATGGAATAAGGAAAGTGATCTTAATCATTATGAAAGCTCAAGCACACAGACAGCAGAATACCAAACACTTCATGACGGCAAAAGAATGGGAATTAACGTTAAGGAAACAAAGAGAAACCGAAATACAACTTTATTTTCATTTCCAGCAAACAACAGAGATAAGTGTAGGGAAGATTCTGTTTTCTTGTGGCCTATAATAATTATACAAACTCTATATAATGTACTTATTCTAAGTTAGAGCAAATAATATTTATTTAACATTGCACTAATGAGAATGTCAATATATAATAATAAAAAATAAATATCATCAATTTGCTTGATATTATAAAATAATAATCCAGGAGGAAGGGGAAGATGGGGAAGATGTCACCAATCAATTTATTGCAAATTCTTTTAAAGTCTGAGGCTAGAATTAAAATTCACTTAAGAACCACCAGCATACCTTATGTGGTAAGATTTTTGTATGGTTAGACAGGAGGAAATAAAAACAGAATCAGTACAAACTACTGAATGAAATGGAATTATCACCAAGTGCTTGTATATTTGTATTTAAAGCTTTTCCAAACTGCAAGGCCTTGAAAGGGAATAAGGTCCAGGTGTTCGTGTGTAGCTGTAGTTGTGCAAATGAAGCTAGAGGTCAGACCTCTATTTTGAAATGACTGCAAATCCCCTTTCTTACCACTCCCTCACCCTCCTCCACATTTCCAGTCCGTGCTTGGACCATGAGCCTCTTAGACCCTTCTGGGCTCAGAGGGAAGATATCATTGCGAAAGCTGCTTCCTGCTACCTCTAGCATGACACTGAATTGCTCACTGCCTAGATATAAAGTTGACGAGAAAAAGCCTAATATCAACCACCTTCATAATTTCAGCTTTGGTAAATTATTACTGAGTTGTTAGATACACAACATTCAAGTGATCTAGGCACTATGAAGTTAGGATCGGTGCCATGGCATACACAGGGCTGTTGGTGGTGATATTTCACAGAATCTTTCCATTACCCTTTCCTCACTGTGTTTAGCTACTCATGTGAGTTCTGTATTGTACCGTAACCACTTTGAAAGAAACGTTAGAAGAAAAAAATTGACTTTTATCAACCTAAATAACACTTGTATATGAACTGATAAAATTTAGGGACTTGGCTAAAATAAGGTAAGAAATCTGATATGAATTGACGGCATTAAATATTTTGCAAAAACATATTTCACTTAATGAAGTCTTTTGAAAAAAATTGAGGAAAATGTTGAATTTTAAACAAAGACTTAAGTACATTTCAAACTTAATTTCTCTCAGTGTTCTGTTAAAAATTGGTTCCCCTTGTTTGAGTATGTTTTGCAGTTGGGCCTCTAGGTCCAGGTAGATACAGGGAAGTAAGCCCTTGGGATGTTCAAGTAATAATGAAAACTGTAGTAAAACCAAAAGAATACAATTCATCTTTGCAAAGGCATTTAAAAATGAATCCATATAAATTGACACCATGAGTAGTATTTTCCAGATTTCTGGACATGACTTTCCAAATTAAAATAAATTTTATAATGTGATAATGAGGAATTTCTTTGGCAAACAAACTTGAAGAGATTTAAGTTAAGGAGAAATTTTAGAAGTTTAATTTCACAATGGCATCATATTTCTCAGAGAAATATTTTTGATATTTTCTTTTACAAAAGATTTGAGAAATAGAGGTTAGGCCATAGTGAAAATATGAGCAATAGTTCAAATTTTATGTGCACAGAGAAATAGATAATACAGTATCATATTTTTAAAATAACTTTCTCTGAAAGATAACTTATAAAGGGCTTCAGCATTCCTGGACATATTTGTTTTAACCATCTCACTGGAAAAAGTTAAGAAGTCATGACTGAAATAATAGTTATTAACTGTGCAAGAGGGTAGGCCATTTCTCAGCTACATCTTTTATCTCTCTTTCCACAGTACCTAATAAAATGCTCTGTGTATAATAGTCTTTCAATAAGTGTTGTTGGACTGACCTTTTATTTTTGTATTATGCAGAAAATATAGCTTTGTTATTATTTACACATTGATTTAACACATTTTTGACTGGAGACATATTACGACCCAGGCGTTAGTTTCTGCAAAAATCCCCTGGTTAATAATGTGTTAAGAAGTAATCCCAGATTTTATATTGTGTAACTTAAGCCAGTTATTTAAACACACTAAGCCTCAATATACTCACTTATAAAACAGGGATAATAATATTTACCTCAAACACCATTGTAGACATTAAAATGAGATATTTCAAAGTGCTTAGCAAAGTTCTTGGAACATAGTAGGTACTCAAGAAACAGTGCTATTATAACTGTTGCTGTAACTACAGTCTTATTTTATATGATTGCTACTTGATCACAATAGCTTGAATAAGTATTTTCAAAATGAAGTGATGAGTAGGTCAACAGAATGCGCTGACTTCTTGTTTAATTCTAATTCTACAAAAGAAGTTTTATTGGGATCATTCCAAAAGAGATTTTCAAGTTGTTCTCTGTTATTCTAATTTTTCATTTCAACTTTTAAAAATGATAAACCTTATTAACCACAGAGTTACTGCATTACATGAAGATCTACAGTCTAGTTCAAACGATGCCTCCTCCATGAAGCCTTGCTTGACTCCCTCAAGTGGAGATAACATTCTTTTTTCTGAAATTTATTACCACTTAAAAACAACATTTTTATTTTCAGATAATCATAGACTCACACAGAGTTGTAAAATGTAATACAGAGAGATCCCATGCATCCAGTTTCTGGCAAAGGTAACATCTTGCTTAGCTATAGTACAATATCACAACCAGGAAGTTGACATTGAGACAATCTATTAACCTTTTGACATTTTATGTTTTTAAAACATGCAGTTATTTGCATGTGTGTGTGTATTTAGTTCCATGTAGTTTTTTATCTCATGTATGGATTTGTGGGCCATCACCACAGTCAAAATGCAGAATAGTTTGATCACAAGGACCCCTCATGCTACCCACAGCCATCTGGCTCCATCCCTACCCCTGTTCCCAGTCTTTAACCCCTGGCAAACATTAATCTGTTCTCCATCTGTATAATTTTGTCATTTCAAGAATGGTATATAAATGGAATCATATGATATGTAAACTTTGGAGGTTGGCTTCTTCACTCAGCATAATTCCCTTGAGATCAATCCAAGTTGTGCATGTCACACACACACAATTATTCATTCTTATTTTATTGCTGTGTAGTATTCCACAGTATGGAAGCACTGAAGTTTGTTTAACTATTCATACATTGAAGGGTATTCAAGTTGTTTATAGTTTTTGGCTACTATGAATAAAGCTACTATAACATTTGTATGTGTGTGTGTAGGTTTTTGTGTGAACCTAAGTTTTCATTGTATCTTCCCTTTTTTTCTCAATCTTATATAAAGTACTATGCAAACACACATCAATTGTCAACCCTAACCTCCTTTGGTGTACAAATTTTACATTTACCACTGTTCCTGGTGCATCATCCTATGTACTTACACACTTAGAAACTTTGCAGGACAAATTATATGTTCAAATACAATAAGATTATATCTTAATAATAGTGTTATTATCTTAATATCTTTTCACGTAAACATAGGGAATTTAATTATTAAATTCTGTGACGTTCAAGAAATTCACAAAACATTTTCAAAGAAACAACTTTTAGCAGAAAGCCAGTGCAACAATGATTTTTTTTAACTCTAGAATATTTCTCTTGTTAGTTCTAGCACTTCTGGTGGTGTAAATTAACAGACATTACTGATGTTCAGGTTTCTTCCTGCAAAATGAAGCAGCCATACTGTGGATTGGGTGACTTTAATAAACAACATAAATGTGTTTCTTGCAGTTCTGGAGGTTGGGAAGCCCAAGATCAAGGTGCCAGTTATAAGATAAATAAGTACTAGAGATTTAATGTACAATATTATTAATATAGTTAACAATAAAGAGTAATTTCATATTTAAAAATAAATATGAGGACAGTATTAAATAAACTGCACTCAGGGTGCCATTAAAAATGGATTTTTTTGACCTAAACAGACATTTCTCCAAAGAAGACATACAGATGGCCAAGAGGCACATGAAAAGATGCTCAACATCACTAATTATTAGAAAAATGCAAATGAAAATGACAATGAGATACCACTTCACACCAGTCAGAATGGCCATCATCAAAAAGTCTACAAACAATAAATGCTGGAGAGGGTGTGGAGAAAAGGGAACCCTCTTACACTGTTGTGGGAATGTAAGTTAGTACAACTA
The DNA here is from genome assembly GCF_025265405.1 of Mesoplodon densirostris. NCBI lineage: Eukaryota > Metazoa > Chordata > Mammalia > Artiodactyla > Ziphiidae > Mesoplodon > Mesoplodon densirostris. The sequence continues at coordinate 132,289,333 of NC_082661.1, forward strand.
CTATGGAGAACAGTAGGGAGGTTACTTAAAAAACTAAAAATAGAGCTACCATATGATCTAATAATCCCACTCCTGGGCACATATCCAGAGAAACCTATGGTTCAAAAGGATATGGGCTTCCCTGGTGGCGCAGTGGTTGAGAGTCCGCCTGCCGATGCAGGGGACAGGGGTTCGTGCCCTGGTCCGGGCAGATCCCACATGCCGCGGAGCGGCTGGGCCCATGAGCCATGGCCACTGAGCCTGCGTGTACAGAGCCTGTGCTCTGCAATGGGAGAGGCCACAACAGTGAGAGGTCCGTGTACCACACACACAAAAAAAGAAAAAAAATGTGAATAATGTAGTCACCATCATTTTTTAACATTATTGTAATTTGATTAAAGTGAATGGTTGATTATACCAGAATAACAATGAGCTGCTCTTTGAAGTAAATTCAATCCAAAAGTGAGTTAGGTATAGTTTAGTTAAGCATATGGAGTTGGTTAAATTCATTGAAGATTAATTTTTAACCTATTCTCTTTGTTAAATGAGGGGTTCATCCAAGAACTCAAATTCCTACCTTTAAAAAAAATTATGGCCAAAATTTTTTTTGATAGATGAGAGAGTAAATTGTTTCGTGAATGGACTTTTTTGGATATTTAGAATATGATTTTAACAATTTCAGCTATTATTAAAAAATAATAATCAATTTTTAGAGTCCATACATCCTATTTACTAGAGGAGAAATTGAATAAATCATAAACTCTTGTGATCTTTTAGATATAAAAAATCTCCTTAATTGTTTTTGACAGGAAGAAATTCACAATGAAGGGGAAAAAGCAATATCAGTGTTATAGTCAACAATATGTATTCTTTAGAACTTTCAAGAACATCTAAAAGGGGTCTTCCAAGAAAAGCATTTTATAAGCTGTAATATAGTGATTATTTGTATAGAAACCATCTCAGCTACTTTCTGTACTATGTACATAATTTAGGCTACATAGTTTTGAGTCCCTCAAACTAATATTCATGTCTCAGAAAGACTAAGCTACCAGGCTAAGTTACAACCAGCTAATCCAAAACAAATTTGAGACTTCACTATCACAGTAAATTTTTCTACTCATTAGAAGACACATATGATCAGATATTAATAAGGTTATAAATATTGTTATTATTTACTTTAATTGTATACTCCTTTTAAAGTGTGATTTATCTAGTATAAGATGATGAGATGAAACAAATGAATTCCAGTATAAAAGCATACATGGCATGTGGGGAGTTTCTTTGAAGAGTTTTGACAATGTTGGCTCAGGGAAACATTAATTAACAAGTCATCAAAAGAGATAGAAGGAAGAGTAGGATTAAGAACTGAGAACAGAACAGAGAGGAATAAGACTGGGTGGAGTTGCACAGGTGTGGCATAGGTACTTATTACTCATTTTTAAAGGATCTACTCTACCTAAAAGTTAATTAGTCCTGGAGGGATAAGAACAAAAATGTTCTCCTGCTCATAGGAAATATCTAATTTGCCAAATATATACACTGCTTACAAACTCTTCTGTTTTGTAAGTTTTATTTAGGATAATGCAGAGATTGAAGAGACTGACGAACAAGTTGAGGCTATTTTGAAACTTGAAATCAGATTTGTGTGTGTGTGTTACATCTCTTTGTCCAAATGGACTATTTCATGACATCATGTCTTTCAAGATATGAAGAATAACTAATGTCCAAACCTTATAAAAATTAGACTAAGGGTGGCCATATGACCTAACTCTCACCCTAGACCACTCTATCTGTATGATGCCAAGTCACAATATTTTCTGATTATTTTTAATCTAATTAGTTGGTTTTGATGATGAAATGTATCTGTTAAATTATGTTATACAAAAAATCCTTGTTTATTGTCGAAACATTAGAAAGTATAGTTAAAGAAAAAGTAAACAAAAAGAAAAAAGTCTACCCATAATCTTATAACATGGGAAAGTTGCAATTGACATCATGTTTTCTTACACATTTAATTAAACATATAAATTATGTTATATATTTGTGTTTATAAATCTATATATGTCCATGTAGATGATGTGGCTATAGTTTGCAAATATAAAATCAGATCACATGTAATGTTTTGTAACTTTCTTTGGATAAATAAAAAAAGCAAATCAATTTATCCTCATCAACATGAGTACAGAAACCATGCTATTTTGCTCACTGTTGTATCCCTAGCAGTTAACATAGTACTCCAGGATGATTTGTTAAATGAATGAGCATTAGGGTCTATCCTCTTTGACATACTTGAGGCTTCTATGTTTTAAACTAATATAAAGACCTGATGCATAAGTTATAGATTGTGTTGTATGAGTTGGCAGGGAGACAGGTAGATTTAGAATATTTATCATCTGATTTGAGCCACTTTCCTCCTTTCGTAGGTACAACATATCTTCCCAGAGAAGATCTTGGCCACTGTGGATGACAATCCTTATTTCTCTTGGAGTGATGACAATCTTGGCAGTAACTTTGGTCTCCTTGTCCATTTTCTGGCAGTTGGTCAGTATTGACATGTCAATTTTCACCCTTACTACTAAATCTCTTTTAACTCTTAGAAATTGACAAGAAACAACAAGAATATTAAATTTCTTTATGGAAACTTTCTCATCTACTTACTACTTTATTTCAACATAATAACTTTTTATTATTTGACACCAAAGTTTATAATATTTTGGAATCAGATGCCTCTTTGATCCAGTCTATAAGTTATATCAACAGTTATGGGAGTATGGGCAAGACTGAAATTCTCAATACTTTGATGCCAATATTCATTGTCAATAAAAGTGCTTATATAGTAGGTTTGTAGTTAAGTTGTACATCTTTTAGTAAATATATCTCAAACTTTGGAGATCTCTACTCTTCTTGGCTCATTTCTGATATTGGTTGTTAAGATATAATTGATAAGCAGCAATGGATAATCCACTAATGGCTCTTCTAATAGTGGATAGTCAAGAGTGGTTAAATGGCTGAATGCTCATACTAACTTGATCTTATTTTTAATAACTTTTATTAACCCTACATCCAGAAAAAACATGTTTTTCCAGCTTATTTTTACCTTTCAGAAAAGTAAACCCTTAAATCTGTGTAATCATTGAATGTTTTTAAAGAAATTTGATATCCATCATTCTGCTTGATCCTCATACTAATCCTTTGAGCCTGGGAGGGCAGGTTTTACTATTATCCTTATTCTCATATGCAAGAAACTGAGGCTCAGTAAAGTCAAGTGACTTCCTAGATATCACAGGCTTTTAAGTGGCATAGCTGATCACAAACCCACATCTTAATACTTTAAGTGTATTATTCTATTGACTTTATCATGATTTTTCTGTTTTATTCCTCTGAAATATATCACCCTATACAATAATGCAGTGTGGCTACATTTTGCTTGATTCAATGAAAATTCCAGTTCTCTTCCAACCTAACCTCTTCTCCTTTGCTTCTCCCCAACCATCTTAGTTTCAAATTTAAAAACTTATCCTTCAGAAGCATAGTGGTTGCTCATTCTCTTGCCTGCCATGTCTATCCATGAACTCTCTGTAGACTGAATCTTTCTCTCCTCTTCTTGGCTCTACTCATTAAAAAATAACTTTATTCACATAACTTCCTTATGTATAGTGCTCTGAGTTTTCCAAATCAAACCCTCATAAAGAAACCCTGTCAGCATGTTAATGAGGACCAGTAGCTTAATTAACTATCCTTCCAAAATATAGTTTGCATTTAACATTGTTTCTTCTTCTGGGGAAACAATGACTTAGTGGAAAGGAGTGATGCAAAAGGGAGAACTACAGGCATCCTGGCTTGAGCAGGAAGTGTGTGGATGAGAATTTACTCTTGAATTTCTCTATATGATCAACTATCTACAATTTCAGATACAAGGCTGGACGAGCTTATATTACCTGAAGTTAAATTAGTTGATCTGGGCTTCTTGAAGTAAAAATAGACACTGAAACTCTGTTGTGAAGGTTGTTTGAAGTCATTTTGGAAGATGGGTTTACTCTAGGATTCTGGCTTAGGAACTAACACAATCTTTGTTAATGTTGAGAGTAACTAGAGTTGGATGAGAGCTAGGGGAATCTCTTATTCAAGTGGTAGTAAATTAATTTCCCTGTCTGAGTATATCCATTGAATATTAATTTTGAGATAAAGATATGGAGAGACTTGAGGTCACTTCCTATTTTAAAATTTTCTAAGTATTTCTTTATTTCGCAGGAAAGACTTAATATTACCAAGGTGATTTTCATACTTCTGGAGTCATATACAATGATAATTGTGAAAAAGCAGTTTCACAAGTCAGCACAGATCTCAGCAAATATATTGAGACTAAGGTAAGTCAGAGATTTACCTTACTAATTTTACTATAAATTTGATTGAAACATGTGGTGGCTTTGTTTTTTTCTCTTGACAGATGTCTGATGCATTTCAAAATTCTGGTGTATACAAAGAGTATATCAACTCTCAAGTCATCAGACTTCTATAAGTACAAATTCATTCAAGAGCTTATGGAACAAAAATAATTTTTAAAAAAAAGATCTTATGGAATGAGAAGTAGGTAATATGTCATATCAGCTTCAGTTTTAAATAACAACAACAGCAAGAAACAGAAAGAGAGATAGATGGAGAAAGAGAGAAGGAAGGAAGGGAAGAAAGAAGGGAAGAAGGAAGGGAGGAAGGAAAGAAGGGAGGAAGGGAGGGAAGGAGGGAAGGGATAAAGAGCTCCCCATAAATTAAAGTATCACTGTATTTAACAAATTTCTATTCAGTGTAGGAAGTGTTCTGTACATATCTTTAATCTCTGTACTTGAAGGAGAATTGTAAGGTTTTTGGTGGCAGTCTGCCCTAACTGATTTCTATGATAAAAGATAACTGTAACTATGCAAAACAAGGAGTCTGATCTGATTGTTTTGCTACCTATATACTAGCCATCTCTTCTCCCATGCATACCCATCTGGCCATATCTTTTCTAAAATAATCCTCTTTTGGTCTCTTTAATAATTACCATCACTGTACTGCCTCTGGACAAAAGTGAATCTTTTGAGATAACATTTGTCTAAATATGTATTGTAAGTGTTCTTGATGGTGGTAGTGGTAAGGGCTGCAGGTAGACAGGTATCACAGGGCATAGGGGATGAGTGATAAAAAGGAGAGAGCACTTGTAATTTGGCAACTGCCAATATGTATTCTGGGGAAGTCTGAACTCTCCAAACAAAACAAAACAAAAAATCCAGCTAGCCAACCAACCAACCAACCAATCTACTTACCTACAGACAATATCTTTTGAATGCTTCCTGGCCCTGCATTTAAGTTCTCATTTATCTCTTTCTCTAAAATAAAGTTATTAGAAAATATTTGTACAAGAACACTTTTTTTTACTGCATTATTATAAAATCTCAAGTCAATTATTTGTTGGTCAGTACTCAGTTTCTCAAATGTGTTTGAAATATTCTGATTTCTAGTTTGTGGTTCATATCTTCTTTCATGAACAATACCTCTTAACCAGTTAAATTTTTAGGGACCATTTCACTTTATTTATACCGGGACAATATCTGTGTATTTTTTAAAATATGTATGTGAAGGCAATATAATAATTAAAATGTAGCAAATCCAATGTGTTCATGAAACATCTAAAAAATCAAGAAACACACTAGAACATTTCTCTTGCTTCTAGTTCTTATCCCAGTGGTTCGAGTGTACAGTTACAGTTGACATTCAAGATTCCTCCAGCAAAAAAGAATAGCATGAGGACTAAAATCAAGGCTATCTTACATCTGATGTTGAAGGACAACATGGTATCCTGGAATGCAGTTCCCACTTCCATCAAACTTATAGGTATTTCACTTATTTTCTACTACTTAATTATCTAGACTATTTTAAAAAGTACTGGAAAAAAATGAACCAAGAGTTTCAGGAATTTGCTTAGGAACAACTAGTCTTCCCAACTGTGGTACTCCTACCATTGAGGTGGTAGTGGAGAGGGCAGTGCTATAGGATCTTTGTCTGCACAGTGATAGAAATAAGTGTTAAGCTACAGGTATGCTTGTGAGTTTGGATGGGTTGGCTGTAATGGATGGAAAGGGGGTGAAAAATAATAATCGAAGCATTATTCCTCCCTACTTCTACTTTTGTCAGGAACTCATTATAGGAAACAGACAGGGTTTCCTTGATCATTAAGCATGAAGATTGCAGAAGTCAGTGTGAAGTTGAGGACAGGGAGTTCTCATTGTTTCTTGTGGAAGAATGGAAGTAATACTATTAAAGATAAAATTTGTCTGAAATAATTCCCTAGAAAACAAGGGAAGAAAATGATAGGATTTTGCCCCAGTACAGAAAGTAAAGTCTGTAAACATTCAAAGGTCCTATGAAGTTCTTCAAACGTTAACTTGGATTGTTAAAAGGTCTATTAGGTGATAAGCTTGTGTTTCCAGAGCCCAGTTTTGTGCTTCCTCCAGACTGACAGTTGATCCTAGTGTCCTTGAAAGCTGATGGCTGAAAGCTGCCAGTTACAGCTCTTTTGCCTCAGAATACAGTCCCTGTCTCCAATGGGCCACTCATGAGAAGTGAGCTTGAGGTAGAGGTTCTGAAAGGAGCAATACGATTCCCTTATGAGTAGTCATTGGGAAAGAAGGCTGTACCAGTTACTGCCCCTCTGCATCCCAGGGATTCAGAGTCAGCACTTTCTGATGTGTCTTTTTTTAGTTCTCTCTTCTCTTTCTCTCTAAAGCCTCTTCCCAATAGAAAAGAGACTTGAATTTAAGTTAAATTCTCAGAATTTCATAATTCAGTCTTAGTAATGAGATGACTTCTAAAGAGCAGGATAGGTCCAATGAAATGTAATTGTAATTTTTTTTCTTTAAAATATAGATAACTACATTTCAGAGTAATGAGAATTATCATAGGGGAAAAAAAATCCAAGGATTATGCCCAGTGCCTTTTTTAGTAAGAGTGTCAGCTTCTTACTTCACTAAATATTTTACTTCAACCATCATAAAACTGAGAGCTTTGCCTTTTTATTTCCTTTTCCCTTTTCCTATACTACCTGGTAGAGATGTGGAGAGATGGCCAAAATATAACAAGTAGAAGTGAGAGGGGTTGATAGACAATACATGAACTAGTCTGAATAGTTAAATGTTGGGAGTAACTGGGTTAGAAAATTTAGTCCTTGGGCTGAAGAGAATTGCTTGGTGATATTTTATCAACCTTATGTTTTTTTTTTTTAATTTCAGAAATCAGCAAGGCTAATGCTGAAATGCTTACCAATAACTGTAAGTTTAGAAACTTTATTACAAATTTAACACATTCACAAATAGTTCCCCATCATTTTGCTAAAAAGGATCTAGAAGTACTTCATGTTGGAAATCTATAGTAGTTTTTCAAAATTATTGGATATACCACATATCTATCTGGCATTTCTTTTTGAAAAACACTGACTATTTATAATGGGTTGTCCAAAAGGGTGAAATGAGAACTGCTTCTAAAGAATGGAATCATGAAGAATATCATGTCTGAATTAGTTTAAAAAAATAAGTGAAGGAAGAAAGAACAACTTAGGATAATAAGAAAATGCAAAACTAGGCTATATCAAATATATTTATTATAAGGTGAATAATAGTTCTGTACCTTTTAAGCAAATTCTCTTTAGAGTATCATGAGGCCTACAGCGTGATACATCCATGTATTCATTCATTCAGTGGATGTTTATGGAATTATCTGTTGTCTATATGGGGCTTTACAGACAGCATTGCATATGCTATGCGAGATACAGACCTTAATGAAGCAAAGTCTCCACCTTCAAGAATTATGCAATCTACTTGGGGAGACTAGAATTATAACAGATAGATACAACAAAAATCAGTAGTTGAAAAATGTTTGAAACTGGAAAAGAGGAAAAGTAAAAGTCACCCGAACAAGGATGGAATGGGCTATTGTGATAAGGGTACATCCCAGGAAAAAAACAACATTGATTAGGAGATGCTGGACAATCATTGAAGGGTTTCAAATAATGTTTTAAAATATATTTCTTATAAAATATAATGAAAGATACGTGCTCTTATATAAATAAATCCTTTCTTCAGGTTATGGGGAACGACTGACCAATAGTATCACAGCAGGCAACCGAACTGTGAATGGGGAAAATGCCCTGATGGGGGCCTGGCCATGGCAGGCAAGCATGCAGTGGAAAGGTCAACACCACTGTGGTGCTTCTCTGATCAGCAGTAGATGGCTCCTATCGGCAGCTCACTGCTTTGCTAAGTAAGTTTGAAAGTCTGACTAAATGCAGGATTCTGGTTGCAGGCCTATTTGGGAGGTCTGTGGGGTTAACCTAAATGTGTGAGGTTCGTCAAGACCATATGAAATTTACAACCACTTACATAATTGAAGGGCAGCAAAGACATTTAAATTGGGCAACTAAGGGAAAACTGAGTGGAAGCAATTAACATTTTCCAAATAGGGGCTTTGCCTGATTTAAGTACTTTACTTACATCATTTTATTTAATCATAACAATAATTCCATATGAAAGGTATACTTTAACCTATTTAAAGATGAGGAAACTAGGGTTTAGAAATGGTGATGTAACTTGACCAAGATCATACAGCTCTTAAATTAAAGAAACTGAGTGTGAACTTGGGTATGTCTGACTCCAGTTACAGGGTGCTTATTTGTCTTGCCCTCTGGGGGTTTACAATTTAGTTGAAGAAATTTAAACGTGATTTATTAAAGGTATAAGGCAGCATAGTGTAGTAAGTATCACAGGTACAACACAGATAGCACATGCTATGGAAACTTGGTGAAGAAAGAGAACACAATCTAGCTGAGGTACTCAGTTGTAAGATTTGATCTAGACTCTAAAGATATAAGCTTTGATTGATTGGGGTAGGTAGATCAGAAAAAATAATATTCATTTAGAGTTGGAAAAATAGCCTTCTTCAAATGTGTTGAGATGGAGCAACACAAGTTGTATTCTATGGACAGCAAACACAAAGAACTATTTGAAGTAGAGAAGATTTGTAAAAGGAAACATTAAAAAATATGCTTAGATAACGTAGTTTTATTTATTGGGGACACCTCTAAATGACAAGATGCTTACTTACTGGAGAAACACAGCTATTGAATGTGTGGAGTCACTGAATATTTCAGAAGGAGAGAAGGACTGAAGAGGGTCACAGTTACATGAAGGTCTTGAAACCTTAAAAAAAAAAGGCACCTGACATTTTGAGGAAGTGACAATAGTTAAATAGGATCTTAGGGCCTAAACTGAGAAAGAATCTCAGGGGAACTGGAGAAACTGGTCAGAAAATCTAAATTAGAAGCCAAGATGCATTGACTTTGGTAAGTATAATAGGGTGATTGGGTGAGAACAAATGCAATTTTTTATGTATGCAGACAGATGCCCAGAGCCTGCCACAGGCTCCTGGAGCCCAGGGTATATGGTAGTATGAGTGATTCTGGACTCCATCCACTGAGACTGCTTATATGATTCCTACTCAACTCAAATGCATAGAAATCAGATGGGGCTGAACTAGCAGGAGACATCAGTGACTCTAGTTAGGGGATTTGAAGAAGGCTGACAGCTCTACTAGTCCTTAGCACTATTTTTATGTGTCTGCAGCATTTATGACATACCCACATCAAAGACATTTTAAAAATAAGAATTTAAGTGCTTTATAGTGTTGTTTGGGAAACTCACACCTTAAAGTGATAAGATAACCACTGTGAATACCGTTTTGGCCCCCATACTGAGTGTATTTTAATTAAGTTGTGTCCTCCAGGAAAAATAATTCAGAAGATTGGACTGTCAACTTTGGAACTGTAGTAAATAAACCATATATGACGCAGAAAGTCCAAAACTCTTTTTCATGAAAATTATAGCAGAGCTGGGGTTCATGATGATATTGCCCTTGTGCAGCTTGCTGAAGAAGTCTCTTTTATGAAGTACATTCATAGGATTTGTTTTCCTGAAGCCAAAATGAAGCTCTCAGAAAATGACAGTGTTGTAGTTACAGAATGGGGAACACTTTATATAAATGGTAAGTTTTTCCATAAATAAGTAATAGCTTCATAGGAATAATTATTTGATCAATCAATCAATCAATCAATCATTCTTTCACACAATTAACCAGTCCATAAATATACTGAAAAGAAAACCAAGTGATGGGACCAAAGGCATAGTGTTGTCTTCAATTTCTGAAATATCTCTGGGAATAAGAATTGGAAAATTTGGAATTTATGTGTGAGGGAGTCAGATCTAATACACATTAGAAAGAAACCAATGTAGCCTGGGACTGGTCTGGCTCTTGGTGACCGAGAGAATCTGCTTTATTCCATAGATGTTCTTTGTCTCAACAAACAAGGTTAAGATATCCATAATACGCAGAATTTATTGCCCTAAGGTACTCTTCCAGTGATACTTCAGCAGGCTTTTTTGAAGATTATTGATAACAAAGTTTGCAATGCTCCACATGCATTGTCTGGCTTGGCGACTGATACAATGCTGTGTCCTGGATTTATGTCAGGAGAAGCTGATGCCTGTCAAATACTTCTAGATACATTATCAAATCATTTTTTCCCAAGTACTAATTCAATGGAAGTTTTTATCACCATAATATTTTTGTCTTAATGATTTTCACAGAGTAGCTTCTTATTTCAATCCACATAACAAATATTTATTAATCTCATTAATGTACCAGAACCCAGCTCATAAGCTGGAGATGCAGTGGTGAACACAATCCCTTTTCTCATGGAGTTTTCAGTCTAGGAATCTATAGTTACAAGGTAATAAAATAAATTTGGCCCTATTTTCTGGGCAACCTGCAGAACTAGAATTCTTGCCTCTCTCTTATCAGGAGGTGCAGCAGGAGGCTTTACATGTGCACATGTCATGCATTCCTCAGAGGCTTCATCATGGAGCCTCTGAGTCACTTTCTCCATAGTTAAGTTTGGACTCATTACAAAGTCAGCTTCTAGTCTTCCCAATCCACTCCAGTCCAGCTGTAGCTAATAAACTCTGGTTTGTAGTTGCCCTGGATTTTGAAGAAATTCAGGAGTCCCACAGTTCTAAGTCCAAAGAGGGTGGATTGTCTCACTGCCTAGAGGCTGTTGACAACTCCAGAGGAGAGATAGAAAGAAATGTTTCAGGACAAGAAACATTTTTTTCTCCTTTTATTCTAGAATGATTCTTGTGGACCACTAGCTTACCCCAACTCTAGGAATATTGGCACCTTGTTGGAATAGTAATCATACTGGGGTGAAGGATGTGGTAAAAAAATAAACCAGGTGTCTATACTCGAATGACTGCTTATTGTGGATGGATTACCTCCAAGACAGCACTCTGAAAGAGAAGTAACTTAAAAATGTAACAAAAAGACAGTATAGGGTATTCTTATTCATTGCTTCAAAATCTTTTTCTTTTGATTGTTGGTATACCAACCATTTTCTTATATATAAATGCATAAAGGTCTTTTTAAAAAAAAAATTTCTTTCTTTCTTTCTTTATTTTTTGCTTTATAACAAATTTAATCAGTTATACATATACATATGTTCCCATATCCCCTCCCTTTTGCGTCTCCCTACCACCCTCCCTATCCCACCCCTCCAGGCGGTCACAAAGCACCGAGCTGATCTCCCTGTGCTATGTGGCTGCTTCCCACTAGCTATCTACCTTACGTTTGGTAGTGTATATATGTCCATGCCGCTCTTTCACTTTGTCACAGCTTACCCTTTCCCCTCCCCATATCCTCAAGTCCATTCTCTAGTGGATCTGTGTCTTTATTCCTTTCTTACCCCTATGTTCTTCATGACATTTTTTTTCTTAAATTCCATATATGTGTGTCAGCATACAGTATTTGTCTTTCTCTTTCTGACTTACTTCACTCTGTATGACAGACTCTAGGTCCATCCACCTCATTACAATAGCTCAATTTCGTTTCTTTTTATGGCTGAGTAATATTCCATTGTGTATATATGTGCCACATCTTCTTTACCCATTCATCCGATGATGGACACTTAGGTTGTTTCCATCTCTGGGCTATTGTAAATAGGGCTGCTATGAACATTTTGATACATGTCTCTTTTTGAATTATGGTTTTCTCAGGGTATACGCCCAGTAGTGGGATTGCTGGGTCATATGGTAGTTCTATTTTTAGTTTTTTAAGGAACCTCCATACCGTTCTCCATAGTGGCTGTACCAATTCACATTCCCACCAGCAGTGCAAGAGTGTTCCCTTTTTTCCACACCCTCTCCAGCATTTATTGTTTCTAGATTTTTTGATGATGGCCATTCTGGTGTGAGATGATATCTCATTGTAGTTTTGATTTGCATTTCTTTAATGAGTAAAGATGTTGAGCATCATTTCATGTGTTTGTTGGCAGTGTGTATGTCTTCTGTGGAGAAATGTCTATTTAGGTCTTCGGCCCTTTTTTGGATTGCGTTGTTTTCTTGATATTGAGCTACATGGGCTGCTTGTAAATTTTGGACATTAATCCTTTGTCAGTTGCTTCATTTGCAAATATTTTCTCCCATTCTGAGGGTTCTCTTTTCGTCTTGTTTATGGTTTCCTTTGCTGTGCAAAAGCTTTTAAGTTTCATTAGGTCCCATTTGATTATTTTTGTTTTTATTTCCATTTCTCTAGAAGGTGGGTCAAAAAGGATCTTGCTGAGATTTATGTCATAGAGCGTTCTTCCTATACTTTCCTCTAAGAGTTTGATAGTGTTTGGCCTTACATTTAGGTCTTTAATCCATTTTGAGCTTATTTTTGTGTATGGTGTTAGGGAGTGATCTAATCTCATACTTTTACATGTCCCTATCCAGTTTTTCCAGCACCACTTACTGAAGAGACTGTCCTTTCTCCGCTGTACATTCCTGCCTCCTTTATCAAAGATAAGTTGACCATATGTGCATGGGTTTATCTCTGGGCTTTCTATCCTGTTCCATTGATCTATCTTTCTGTTTTTGTGCCAGTACCATACTGTCTTGATTACAGTAGCTTTGTAGTATAGTCTGAAGTCAGGGAGCCTGATTCCTCCAGGTCCATTTTTCGTTCTCAAGATTGCTTTGGCCATTCAGGGTCTTTTGTGTTTCCATACCAATTGTGAAACTTTTTGTTCTAGTTCTGTGAAAAATGCCAGTGGTAGTTTGATAGGGATTGCATTGAATCTGTAGATTGCTTTGGGTAGTAGAGTCATTTTCACAATGTTGATTCTTCCAATCCAAGAACATGGTACATCTCTCCATCTATTTGTATCATCTTTAATTTCTTTCATCAGTGTCTTATAATTTTCTGCATACAGGTCTTTTGTCTCCTTAGGTAGGTTTATTCCTAGATATTTTATTCTTCTTGTTGCAATGGTAAATGGGAGGGTTTCCTTGATTTCACTTTCAGATTTTTCATCATTAGTATATAGGAATGCCAGAGATTTCTGTGCATTAATTTTGTATCCTGCTGCATAAAGGTCTTGATTAATGTTTTATTTTATCTAAAACACTATCCATTTATTTATCTATTTAACTAATATAGAAAACAGAAAGAAAAAAAAGGCCAAAATATTTTTATTCATAGACTAGTTCTGATTTATCATACCTTTGTATTTGGAATAGACCTTAATTTATTTTTCAGAATTAAAAAAAATACATATTTTGTTAGTATGAGAACATGAATGCTGGATCTAACAAATAAATTATTTTTAATTCTATAAATTATAAATTTATAGATTTATAATTCTATAAATTATAAATTCATTTTGTTAAACTGGAATATGTAAGGCAAATAATGTACATACACATTTTATTTATATTTGAGATAGTTTGTGTATGTAAAATCATATAATCTTGGAATGGAGAAGGGGTAACATAGGTTCAGTTAGACCAAGTCTCTTAATTTACAGAGTGAGGAACACTAAGAGGAACAATTATTTGCTTAAAGTCATTCTTCAGCCTCTCTGATAAGCTGTAACCCTCACATGAATTTTCTGTCATAGAATTTAAATCCAAAATTAGTCAGGAATTTAGAAAAGATTTTTAAGTGGCAATTATTTATATAATATTTTCTTCATGTCCTTCTTTTGTCATCTGTTTGCATTTTCTTGCAGCAAAATAACGTGAGGTACTCAAGGGGAGAGGACGTTGTGGCATCTATTGCAGTAGCTCTCCTGAAAGTGCATGTGCAATTGTATGGAGGGCTGATTTTTTAATCTCTGCAAATAATTCACCTTTCAAATCACCTAAAAATAAAAGAAGTACCTTAAAATTTCAAAAACAGCTAAAATAAACTAAAAATTATCTTCCTTCAATTGTTTGTGCCATTACATTTATTTTTTCTTTATTATAAATTATTGACTCAGAGTAGAAGCAAGAAGAACTACAAACCTGCAGCCTGTGGATCAAAAACCACATTCACAGAAAGATAGACAAGATGAAAATGCAGAGGGCTATGTACCAGATGAATGAACAAAATAAAACCCCAGAAAAACAACTAAATGAAGTGGAGATAGGCAAACTTCCAGAAAAAGAATTCGGAATAATGATAGTGAAGATGATCCAGGACCTCGGAAAAAGAATGGAGGCAAGATCGAGCAGATCCAAGAAATGTTTAACAAAGACCTAGAAGAATTAAAGAACAAACTAACAGAGATGAACAATACAATAACTGAAATGAAAACTACACTAGAAGGAATCAATAGCAGAATAACTGAGGCAGAAGAACGGATAAGTGACCTGGAAGACAGAATGATGGAATTCACTGCTGTGAAACAGAATAAAGAAAAAAAGAATGAAAAGAAATAAGGACAGCCTAAGAAACCTCTGGGACAACATTAAATGCAACAACATTCACATTACAGGGGTCCCAGAAGGAGAAGAGAGAGAGAAAGCACCCAAGAAAATATGTGAAGAGATAGTCAAAAACTTCCCTAATATGTGAAAGGAAATAGTTAATCAAGTCTAGGAAGCACAGAGAGTCCCATACAGGAGAAATCCAAGGAGAACCACACCAAGACACATATTAATCAAACTATCAAAAATTAAATACAAAGAAAAAATATTAAAAGCAGCAAGGGAAAAACAACAAATAACATACAAGGGAATCCCCATAATGTGAACAGCTGATCTTTCAGCAGAAACTCTGCAAGCCAGAAGGGAGTGGCAGGACATATTTAAAGTGATGAAAGGGAAAAACCTACAACCAAGATTACTCTACCCAGCAAGGATCTTATTCAGATTTGATGGAGAAATTAAAACATTTACAGACAAGCAAAAGCTAAGAGAAGTCAGCACCAACAAACCAGCTTTACAACAAATGTTAAAGGAATTTCTCTAGGCAGGAAACACAAGAGAAGGAAAAGACCTACAATAACAAACCCAAAACAATTAATAAATGGTAATAAGAACATACATTTTGATAATTACCTTAAGTGTAAATGGATTAAATGCTCCAACCAAAAGATATAGACTGGCTGAATGGATAAAAAAAAAAAAAAGACCTGTATATTTGCTGTCTACAAGAGACCAACTTCAGATCTAGAGACACATACAGACTGAAAATGAGGGGATGGAAAAAATATTCCATGCAAATGAAAATCAAAAGAAAGCTGGAGTAGCAATTCTCATATCAGACAAAATAGACTTTAAAACAAAGACTATTACAAGAGACGAAGAAGGACACTACATAATGATCAAGGGATCAACCTAAGAAGACGATATAACAATTGGAAATACTTAGGCACCCAACATAGAAGCACGGCAATACATAAGGCAAATACTAACAGCCATAAAAAGGGAAAATGAGAGTAACACAATCATAGTAGGGCAATATAACACCCCACTTTCACCAATAGACAGATCATCCAAAATGAAAATAAATAAGGAAACACAAGCTTTTAATGATACATTAAACAAGATGGACTTAATTGATATTTATAGGACATTCCATCCAAAACCAACAGAAAAAAATTCTTCTCAAGTGCTCATGGAACATTATCCAGGATAGATCATATCTTGGGTCACAAATCAAGCCTTGGAAAATTAAGAAAATTGAAATCATATCAAGTATCTTTTCTGACCACAACGCCATGACACTAGATATTAATTACAGGAAAAAATCTGTGAAAAATACAAACACATGGAGGCTAAACAATACACTACTTAATAACCAAGAGACCACTGAATAAATCAAAGAGGAAATCAAAAAATACCTAGAAACAAATGACAGTGAAAACACAACGATCCAAAACCTATGGGATGCAGCAAAAGCGGTTCTAACAGGGAAGTTTATAGCAAAATAATCCTACCTTAAGAAAAAAGAAACATCTCAAATAAACAACCTAACCTTACACCTAAGGCAATTAGACAAAGAGGAACAAAAAACCCCAAAGTTAGCAGAAGGAGAGAAATCATAAAGATCAGAGCAGAAATAAATGAAAAACAAAAGAAGGAAACTATAGCAAAGATCAATAAAACTAAAAGCTGGTTCTCTGAGAAGCTAAACAAAATTGATAAACCATTAGCCACACTCACCAAAAAAAAAAAAAAAAAAAAAAAGGAAGAAGACTCAAGTCAATAGAATTAGAAACAAAAAGAAGTAACAACTGACACTGCAAAAATACAAAGGATCATGAGAGATTACTACAAGCAACAATATGCCAATAAAATGGACAACCTGGAAGAAATGGACAAATTCTTAGAAATGCACAACTTCCGAGACTGAACCAGGAAGAAATAGAAAATATGAATAGACCAATCACAAGCACTGAAATTGAAACTGTGATTAAAAATTATCCAACAAACAAAAGCCCAGGACCAGATGGCTTCACAGGAAAATTCTATCAAACATTTAGAGAAGAGTTAACACCTTTCCTTCTTAAACACTTCCAAAATATAGCAGAGGGAGGAACACTCCCAAACTTATTCTACGAGGTCACCATCACCCTGATACCAAAACCAGACAAAGATGTCAGAAAGAAAGAAAACTACAGGCCAATATCACTGATGAACAGAGATGCAAAAATCCTCAACAAAATACTATCAAAAATAATCGAACAGCACATTTAAAAGGATCATACACTATGATCAAGTGGGGTTTATCCCAGGTATGCAAGGATTCTTCAATATATGCAAATCAATCAATGTGACACACCATATTAACAAATAGAAGGAGAAAAACCATATGATCATCTCAGTAGATGCATAGAAGGCTTTCAACAACATTCAACATCCATTTATGATAAAAATCCTCCAAAAAGCAAGCATAGAGGCAAACTTACCTCAACATAATAAAGGCCATATATGACAAACCCACAGCCAACATCATCCTCAAAGGTGAAAAACTGAAACCATTTCCACTAAGATTAGGAACAAGACAAGGTTGCCCACTCTCACCACTATTATTCAACATAGTTTTGGAAGTTTTAGCCACAGCAATCAGAGAAGGAAAAGAAATAAAAGAAATACAAATTGGAAAAGAAGAAGGAAAGCTGTCACTGTATGCAGATGACATGATACTATACATAGAGAATCCTAAAGATGCTACTAGAAAAGTACTAGAGCTAATCAATGAATTTGGTAAAGTAGCAGGATACAAAATTAATGAACAGGAATCTCTTGCATTACTACAAACTAATGATGAAAAATCTGAAAGTGAAACTAAGAAAACACTCCCATTTACCATTGCAACAAAAGAATAAAATACCTAGGAATAAACCTACCTAAGGAGACAAAAGACCTCTATGAAGAAAATTATAAGACATTGATGAAAGAAACTAAAGATGATACAAATAGATGGAGAGATATACCACGTTCTTGGATTGGAAGAATTAACACTGTGAAAATGACTCTACTACCCAAAGCAATATACAGATTCAATGCAATCCTTATCAAACTACCACTGGCATTTTTCACAGAACTAGAACAAAAAATTTCACAATTTGTATGGAAACAGAAAAGACCCCGAATAACCAAAGCAATCTTGAGGAAGAAAGAAGGAACTGAAGGAATCAGGCTCCCAGACTTTAGACTATACTACAAAGCTACTGTAATCGAGACAGTATGGCACCTGCAGAAAAACAGAAATATAGATCAATGGAACAGGATAGAAAGCCCAGAGATAAACCCACACACATATGGTCACCTTATCTTTGATAAAGATGCAAGAATATACAGGGGAGAAAAGACAGCCTCTTCAATAAGTGGTGCTGGGAAAACTGGACAGCTACATGTTAAAGAATGAAATTAGAACACTCCCTAACACCATACACAAAAATAAGCTCAAAATGGATTAAAGACCTAAATGTAAGGCCAAACACTATCAAACTCTTAGAGGAAAGTATAGGAAGAACGCTCTATGACATAAATCTCAGCAAGATCCTTTTTGACCCACCTTCTAGAGAAATGGAAATAAAAACAAAAATAATCAAATGGGACCTAATGAAACTTAAAAGCTTTTGCACAGCAAAGGAAACCATAAACAAGACGAAAAGAGAACCCTCAGAATGGGAGAAAATATTTGCAAATGAAGCAACTGACAAAGGATTAATGTCCAAAATTTACAAGCAGCCCATGTAGCTCAATATCAAGAAAACAACGCAATCCAAAAAAGGGCCGAAGACCTAAATAGACATTTCTCCAAAGAAGATATACAGATTGCCAAGAAACACATGAAAGAATGCTCAACATCATTAATTATTAGAGAAATGCAAATCAAAACTACAATGAGATATCTTCTCAAACTGGTCAGAATGGCCATCATCAAAAAGTCTACTAACAGTAAATGCTGGAGAGGGTGTGGAGAAAAGGGAACACTCTTGCACTGTTGGTGGGAATGTAAATTGATATAGTCACTATGAGAACAGTATGGAGGTTCTTTAAAAAACTAAAAATAGAACTATCATAAGACCCAGTAAGGGCTTCCCTGGTGGTGCAGTGGTTAAGGGCCCGCCTGCCGATGCAGGGGACACGGGTTCGTGCCCCAGTCCGGGAAGATCCCACATGCCGCGGAGCGGTTGGGCCCGTGAGCCATGGCCGCTGAGCCTGCGCATCCAGAGCCTGTGCTCCGCAACGGGAGAGGCCACAACAGTGAGAGGCCCACGTACCGAAAAAAAAAAAAAAAAAAAAAAAAAGACCCAGTAATCCCACTACTGGGCATATACCGAGGGAACCGTAGTTCAAAAAGAGTCATATACCACAATGTTCATTGCAACTCTATTTACAATAGCCAGGACATGGAAGCAACCTAAGTGTCCATTAACAGATGAATGGATAAAGAAAATGTGGCACATATAAACAATGGAATATTACTGAGCCATAAAAGGAAACGAAATTGAGTTATTTGTAGTGAGGTGGATGGACCTAGAGTCTGTTATACAGAGTGAAGTAAGTCAGATAGAGAAAAACAAATACCGTATGCTAACATATATATATGGAATCTAAAAAGTAAAACAAAAAATGGTCATGAAGAACCTAAGGGCAAGATGGGAATAAAGACACAGACCTACTAGAGAATGGACTCGAGGATACAGGGAGGGGGAAGAGTAAGCTGGGACAAAGGGAGAGAGTGGCATGGACATATATACACTACCAAATATAAAACAGATAATTAGTGGGAAGCAGCTGCCTAGCACAGGGAGATCAGCTCGGTGCTTTGTGTCCACCTAGAGGGGTGGGATAGGGAGGGTGGGAGGGAGACAGAGGGAAGAGATATGGGGATATATGTTTATGTATAGCTGATTCACTTTGTTATAAAGCAGAAAGTAACATACCATTGTAAAGCAATTATACTCAAATAAAGATGTTTTTTTTTAAAAAAAAGGAATGTATAAATGAGTTGCATGAGGCCTGTGAGCTTGAAGGTGTTTATCTCTACTATAAACTCTTTTGTCTGCACTCTTGTAGTCAGCCTACTATGTTAGCTTTGCCAGATGCATATCCTTGATCTTAAATTATCTATAGCAGTGGTTCTCAAACTGTGAGCTCTTAGGATCGATTTATATTCTTCAAAATTATTAAGAATCCCAAAGAGCTTTTGCTTATATAGGCTATAACTACTGATATTTATCATATTAAAAGTTAAAAGAGAAAAATATTTAAAATAGTTAATCCACTTATAATAACAATAACAAACTCATTACATGTTAATATAACAGAATTTTTATTTAAAAAATAGCTCGATTTTCCAAGACAAAAATATGAGAAAATGGCATTGCTTTATAGTTTTGCCAGTCTTTAATATATAGCTTAATAGAAGACAGCTGGATTCTCATATCTGCTTTTCTATTAAATTGTTGTTTTGGTTAAAGTATATGAAGAAAATCTGACATTTACACAGGTATGCAGTTGAAAAAGGGAAGAGTATGGCAATAATATTTCTAGATATTCTACATTGAAAATACTACTCAACAAGTGGTAGTTTCTTCCAATGTGGAATTTAACCTTATCAATGAACTTTTGGTGCTGTTCCAAGTATTGACAGCTTTCATTATATAATACCAAAAAGATCATATTCATCAATATCAGAACCAACCTCATCATAAAGTCGTTCATTATCTGGGGGCTGTCAAGTTCACCGGGGCACATATACATTTACCATAATTCTAATTTTTCACAATAAATCTCAAATATTATCACTAACAACAAATACTGTTAGTTGTTTTCTTTGTTTACTTTATACATTTTCAAGATAATGTGTACCAAATACTGATTCTAAATAACCATAGCTTTCAGTCATTCTTTTCAAATAAAATGTTGTGGCATGACAAAAGTGGTGACTTCAGCTTATAAACTGTACAATTGCTCAAGTGCTGTCACTCAAGATAGCCGTTTTAATTTAGTATGCAGCAAAAGTGCTTATGTGTACTTCTCATTTTGTCATTTAGAATATTTCAAAGACAGATACTCAGTGTCAAGATTTTATACAATTTATAATTTTTAATGTTTCATTCAGGGCATTCTTGATGAAACTTGATATTTTCCCCTGTGAATATGTGACAGTGAAAAATACTATGATACAATGACTCCTATTATAGTTTGGTTCCACTAACTTGATTTGCTAAAGTACTAGCAGTTTTAGCAGTTACTGCTTTCACACCATTGGCTTGATTACACAGACCTCTTGAAAGGATCTTAGAGACCCTCAGGGGTTAACAGATCAGACTTTTAAAACCACTGATCTATGCTAATTGGTCTCAAGGGAAGTGTACATAACCAACATCCAAAATAATCTTATCAATCCATACAAAACCAAAAATCACTAATCTATATACTCATGTATGACAGAAGCATGTGGAAGAGGCAATTAACCCAGAAAGGGAGATGAGGGCAACCAAAGCTTTATCAGAGGAAGTGCCCCTGAGATGAACAAGAAGATGAACAAGAAAAATCCAGGAAAAGACTTCCTGGTAAAGGGGTAGAGGTGCTTGGGAATGGCACCCAAAACAGAGAAAACACATTGTCAAACACCGTGACTGGACATAGCATTGTGTATTAGTCAAGATAGGTTAGATTATATTGTGCTAATACAAACCTAAATCTCCATAGTTTAGCACATTAAAATTTATTTCTCCCTCATTGACTATTACCAGTAGGACAACTCTCTAAGGCAACTGGATCAGCAACCCAGTCTTCCTTCGTGTTGTGGCTATGCCATATGAACATGTGGCTCCAGAATCCATGGCAGAGGAGGAGAAAGCTGCTAATAATAGCTCCACTAATAGAACTGAACAAATATCCACTAATGCTCCTAGACCACTAGCCATAACCCCTCAAATGGCCCCTTCTAACTTTAAGGAGGCCGAGAAATGTGAGAGAGGGCTTGGATATTTGGAGAGCCTTACATTTCTATGGCTTAACCTATTTCCTTAAAACAGATCCCTGGCACACATAATTTCTAAGAGTAAAGAGTTAAGGGCTCTGTTAATCAACCAGAATGATGACTAGTAGGAAGATCCACACTGCAGTTTCAGACCAAAAAGGAGTATAAGTAGAGGAGAGGAGATCAGATAAAAAGCGAGAGATTCTTTATGGTATAAAGATCAAAATCTCCCTCTGATATTGGAGAGCTAACTTTTTTCTTTAAATGGGTAAAAGAGGGAAAGAGAAACAGGTACTATGTAGAGAGAAGTCTAGAATTGCACAAAGTTATATCATAATGCTAATAGAAACAAAGTTATACTAAACTACTATGTAGTTTGTCCCTACTGTGTAAAATATGCATAAAAAGACTAAAAGGAAATACAGGATGATTTTAACAATTAATTCTGGTGATATTTCTATTTTCCATAATGAGCATGTTCACATTGTAACCAAGGGAAAAACTTAAGTTTCATTTTAAAAATGCCAATCTAAATGATACATTTTCTACAAATAAGTCTGATATTGAGATGAGATATTCATTAATACAGTGAACATGCTTTCCCCCACATTAAATTGGGATGTGTGGCTTGATATAAATTTGACAAGATTGAAAATTTTGCATTAAACAGTCTTGGAAAATCATATGGCTGCATAGCCACAAATAACTGAAAAGCTATAATTATTCTTCTTTAAGCTCAAATGGGACATATTTACATATATGTATATATACATAATATACATATAATGTATATATACATATACATATGTATATATGTACATAATGTACATATATATATTTTAACATACATCCTTTCTCTCCACAGAGGTGTTACTGAAATTTGTGTTAATCCAATTTCTGTAAACTGACTTATGTTTTAAATTACCAATAGCTTGGTATTTAAATAATGCATTTTGAATTATTTTTCTGTAAAAGATATATATATATATATATACACATACACACACATATTTTCTTAAAGGATAATAAGCATCTAATTTTTACCTCTGAAATCTGGGCTTTTTTTTTTTTTTTTTCCTTTTTCTTTTGCAAACAGGACAGAACACCTATGTTCTATCATTTCTCCCAGCTGAGGGCACTACAACCCAAGCATCATGCTTCACAAATTCAATCTTTATTTTGGGTAAACGAGGAATATAAGCTGAGGTGATTTGTGCATATTCTTATCAATTTGTGCCAGACGTCAAGTGTGTGGAGACAGCTAACAGCCCAGAGGGCAAACAGTTTTTAATGAGGGTGTCATCACATGTAGGGAAGGTTAAAAATGGTTCTGGGAAGAAGCAGAGGTTAAGTTCATTTTTAAAAATCCACTCTTGCAAAGGACAATATAAAGTTCCATGATTATAAGGATATATCTATTAAGTAATGGATTCTGTTCTAAACAACACATGATCTAGTGAAGATAAAATATAAATACCCAGCAAACTCAGATGCAAGATAGCTGTAATAACTGCCAGTTTTGGACCTCTAAATACCATTTCATATCTCTGGACATCCCTGAGGCAGACGTCCCTGCAGGAGAAGACAGGGCACAGCGGTGTGTTTTTCTTCTTGCACTTCATGCCCAGGGGACAGCAATCTTTGAGGAAGTCCGTGCAGACCTCTGCCTGAGGGACACGTAGACATGCCTATAGGGACAGTAGCTGTTACTGCAAATCCCCTGAGGCAGGGGCAGTGCTCTCCTCAGTTGCACCTGCCCAAGTGGAGGTAGTAAGTGCAATACTCCTTCTTCTGCTGCTTCTGCCTGGCCTACCAGACGATGGCCAGGCTGCACTGGCTGGCCTGGCTAGCCAGGGAGCAGCTGCAGGTGCTGGTAGAATCCAACCCACCTGTGTGCAGGAAGGGCCTGCTGCCCCCATTGCAGGTGGACCACCAAGTATTTTCTGAATTTATATTTGTTCAGAACCATAAACATTGTTATTGAATCTGTTGAAGAAGTACAAAATATGTTTGTTGCCTACAAACTTGGGGAGTATAAACTAAATACTATATGAAATACTAGTGGACAAAGCAAGGCAGAACAAAGTTGAGAAGTGTACTTTCTGTCAGCATTCTAAGATGGTAAAATCATATCAAGATGGAATAGTTGTCCCAGAATGATTTAAAGCATGGATGTCAGAATCATCAGACCTGAACTGGAATTCTGTCCCTGCTGCCCAGCTGTATGAATGTGGCAATTTTCTTAAGCTCCACAAGTCCCCATGTCCTTGTCTACAAAGTAGGAATGATAATAGTACCAAGGCTCATAAATAACTTAACGAATGTAAAGTGTTTAACACAGTGCCTAGTACCCCACCATATGTGTATGCACACACACACACACACACGCCCCAAATGGTGATCTATTGTTAGAGAAGCTTTAGGGAAGCTTAGGCCTTGATGGAAAGGGAGAATCTGGACAGGTAGAAACTGTGGGAAAAGGCTGGCATTTTGGGTGAGGGGAATAATGAACTTGAACAAAGCAACGATGGTGGCACATTTGAGCACACTAGGAAAGAAATGCACATTAGGGAGCATAGGGATGGGATCTGGCATATGGGGTTAATCTAGAGAAGGGCTTCTCAGCTTTGGATCCCTAAAGGAGGGAGTGGGATGTGTAGCTGTTATAAGGAATCCTCAAATGTATTAGTGCTCCAAACAATGCCTTAAAGTGAATAATATGTATTACTTCCCACTTCCAAATATGTATAGATGCTATTGAAATTCATATTTAAAAGAACTGTTGAATTAAAGCTATTTTAACATTTATCAAAGAATACCATTCTTTAGGTCTCAACTTAAATCTCACATCCTCAGAGATTTTTCTCCTCATTCCACTACTTGAAATAGTGCCAGGTCCTCATCACTTTCTGCCCTCATTTGCTTTAATTTGTTTTTTAGCATCAAAACCAACCTGGAATTATGTGTTTATTTGTTTACTCCCTGTCTCCTCTCTTTGTAAGCTACCATGAAGGCAAGGACTTTGTTGTATTCACTACTAAAACACCAACACCCAGAACAGTGCCTCTACATGGTGGGCCTCCAGTAAATATTTGCTGAATAAATGAACAAGTCTACAAAATACTAGATTCAAATGCATGCTACAAGGCAAATAAATTATGTTATATGCATCATCTTTGTCTTCTCAATGAATAATTTAAATTAAAATAGCAGAAGAAGACTCTTCACTTCCTCTTTATAGTCATCATCAGCTCTTTGCATGAAATGACAATTTCTTATTAATATAAGAGATGCCACAGAAGAATTGGCCCAATTATGACACACATAAGAGGGAAATGAGTCTGTTCTAAGAGGCTGCAGCTTAATCATGTGAAAGAATATTGTTTTTGATATATAAGTATATGACCTAACTATTCATTTCAGTGTTCAAACGATAAAGACATTAATCAGAGTTTCCCCTAATCTCACACAGGTTAAACCTCTACCATATTATTTAAAATTAGGTAATATGTATTGTCACTTGGATGCCTAGTCGTCTCTTACCAATACATTTCGAACTCCTGCAACCCCAGACACCTTAAGAAAATGATTGTATGTCATGATATTGTTTAAAGGCGTGATAGAAAAAAGATCTGTTATTATATATTAAACAAGCAGGTCATCAAAGGATATACTGAACATTTGATGAGAAATTTGGTGTGATCCAAAGTACTCAATATATAGTAATATGTCAGGAGGCATCTGAATTTTTAATATTAATGTCATATTATTGTTCCCTGGTCATGTTTATTCATTTCCCTGACCTTTATTCTGACATAATTAAATTACCATTAATTGTAGGGCAAAAGTTGATAGTTCTGTTAAAGTATTTTATGTTACTGAGCTTCCTCTCCCAAGAATTTGACAGGATTGTTTTCACTTCATTGTCTTCCTATGAGAAGAATGTGAAAATAGTGGTCATGCTGTGCTCTCTTCTTCTCTCTAGTCTGGCTGTTATTATTTAAACACATTACATTAGCAAATTTGCTCTGGTTATTTGGCCACAAATGAATGGTATGCATTAATATAAATCAAATAGTAATCAAATAAACAATTACACATGGGATAACCTGTTTATCTACATACTCACCTATTACTACATCAGAGTTTCTGATATGTCTGTCCCCATAACATCCTAAACTCTACCTCTTGCAAATCAAGTAAGATTTTTTACAGTGCTAATGACTTGAATAGTTGCACATATAACTCCCTTCCACCTACTAAACAACCTGTTAACCTATGAAATTTGTCATGGTTCTCCTAGTAGGACAATGCCATCTACTTTCTTGGAGCCCAGTAAATATGATTCTTCTGTTCCTCTTTTATCTCTCAATAAATTAACTTTAGGTAAGTCCACAAAGATTCTGTTTCTGCAATTTAAAACTATTGCTGATCTTTTTTAATAAGGTGAATAGGACTTGACTCTAGGCAGAAACCCTAATCACAGGGGAACTTAGGATCACCAACTATCTTAGTCTGGATTTCTTAGAAAACAGAGCCTGAAGCAGAAAGCCTTACTTTGGGGGGGTTGCAATTCTAGGGAAGAAAGAGTGAGGGAAAGGGGCCAATGAGCAGGGAGGTATGGAAAACAAATGCAATGAGGAAGATTACTGGTCTGGCTAGAGCTTTATATCAAGCTAATACAATATCTTCAGAATATCTATATGGGCTACTGTGTTTCTGCATAGACTGACCAGGGAGAGAGAGGAAGAAGAGTTTATCCACCTTCTCCTGTCTGCCTTTGAACAAAGTTCGCCATATAGTGAATCAACAGTGACACACTTTTAGGTTGTACCACCTGGTCCTTCCAGTAGCCATGGGAAATCTAAATCCCAAGACAGCAGTGACAGCATTCATAACACCAGTCACACTGCATGAGGTGAACTAGTGAGCAGAAGCAAGTCAGTGATACTGCCTGCCTGCCCATGTATAGGCTTCAATCTCACAGACCCAGCTGGGCAAGCCAGTGCACCTCCTGTGTGTCTCAGGCAAAGGAAGAGTCCAAATGGGAAGCATGAGGTGTAGTGTAAAGAATGAGACAACATGTTGTCAGTCTTGCTTGAGAACCCCATGAACGAGGGACTGGGAGCAGTCACCCCAATGTGATTGCCTGGCCAAGCAAGCAGAATACCATGAAAACATGGATCCCCCCATAAAGACATCAGCAAGCTTTCCTCCAATAAAGTCTGAAATTCCTCTTCTATGGTCTATGCTAATGTGTAGGTGCCAGGAAATCTGGAGGATTATTAGGACCGACCAGAGAAAACTATGATCTAGAATCCAAAGGTTGAACAAAAACTGGGTCTAGTCATAACCCAACAGAGCTGGAGGGGAGTGAGCTCATGAAAGAGTATTGTGGACATTATAAGAAAAAAACCCCACTATTTATGGAAATTAAGTTTATAAAAGAAGTAGGGGAATAAGCTACTCTTAATTCTTACCTGTTCAAACTAAGTTCATTAAAGATATCCAACGATTTTGCAGTATTCACTAAAATGAGGCAATGTAAACCAAAGCAAGTAGTACCCCAAAGAATACATACAGATGGCCAACAGGCACATGAAAAAATGTTCAGCATCACTAATCAGAAGAGAAAGGCAAATCAAAACCACGGTGAGATATTACCTCACACCTGTCAGAATGACTATCATCAAAAAGACCACAAATAATAAATGCTGGTGGGGATGTGAAGAAAGGGGAACCCTTGTACACTGCTGGTGGGAATGCAAATTGATGCAACTACTGTGGAAAGCAGTATGGAGGTTCCTCATAAAACTAAAAATAGAACCACCATATGATCCAGCAATTCCACTCCTGGGTATATATATCTGAAAATAAAAAAATAAAAACATTAATTTGGAAGGATATATGTACCCCAATGTTTATAACAATATTATTTATGATAGCCAAGACATGGAAGAAGCCTAGGTGTCCATCAACCGATGGATGGGTAAAGAAGATGTGGTATATATTATATATTTTATATATATATATATATATATAATATACTCACACACGTGCGTGCATGCACACACACACACACACACACACAATGGAATACTACTCAGCCATAAAAATGAATGAAAATTTTCCATTTGCAACATCATGGATGGACTTGAAGGGTATTATGCTTAATAAAGTAAGTCAGAGGAAGACAAGTACTGTAGGATATCACTTATATGTGAAATCTAAAAAATAAAACAAACTAGGGCATATAGCAAAAAAAACCCAAAAAACAGACTCAGATATAGAGAAAAAAACTAGTGGTTACGAGTGAGGAGAGGGAAAAGGGGAGGGGCAAGACAGGAGTTTGAGAGGATTGAGAGGTACATACTACTATGTATAAAATAAAAGAGCTACAAAGATATATTGTAAAGCACAGGGAATATAGCTAATATTTTATAATAACAATAAATGGAGTATAACCTTTAAAAATTGTGACTCACTATGTTGTACACCTGAAACTTATAGAATACTGTAAGTCAACTATACCTCAATAAAAAAGAAAACAGTACCTGCACCATGGGAAACGTAAGGCACTGTGAGGTGATGAAAAGAAAACTACTTGGAAGTAAGAAAAACTGGATTCCAGTCCCAATTCTGTTACTCATATTGTGGCTTGAGAAGTTTACTCAACTTCCCTGATCTCAGTTTGCTTTCCAGCTTTGTGCTGTACACTTCACAGTGATGTGAGGATTAAAGGAAACGAAGTACTGAAAATGTTCATTACAGCAAAAGGAAATCAGCAAACCTTGTTTAAATCAGAAACTGCTCCTGAACTATATTTTGTCACAAATTTTTTTCTTCTCCAATATTTAACTTTACATGCAAATATGTATACTAGTACCTCTCACCATCTATGTGACATTAATTGGTTGGATCTTGCTATGAATTAGTTATTTTGCTTTGAATTAATGAATTAGTGAAAAATTCAACTGAGGTGTTACAAACATTCTCTGAAGAATGATTGTTCTCGGGCATCAATATCTGGGCACTGACAATAACTCCTCGATAACAATACTTAACTATTTATTGGGCACTTCTTGTGTAACAGGTGGTAACCTAAGTGCTTACTATAGGTAATCTCATTTAACTTCCTAGTAGCCCTATGATGTAGAAACAGGTCAGCTACATAATTTGCAGGGCCTAATGAAATGTGAAAGTTTGAGGTCCCTTAAGCTTTTTCCTCTAAAAACATTTTATTACTGATGAAACATAATAGGGATATTGGTGTTGCATAACATTATAAAATAATAAATGGAAAAATATATAATTATTGCTATCACAATAAATATCAATACTTTGTAATATATTATAAAAATTTGGGGTTTACTTTTATAAAAACTCATTTGTTAGCTTATTAAAATTTATACTTTTATCAACCTTGTTTTCAATTGGTATAATTAAATTTTATGTCAGTAGCTCTTGACAAGGTCACATTGTTTTTTCTTTTTTAAAACGTAAACAATTTAGTTAAAAGTTTATTTTAAATAAACATAATTTTTGACAGTTGTACGTTTACAGAAAAGTGCAGTGTCCATGTCCCCACACAGTTCTCTCTATTGTTACCATCTTACATTAATATGGTTTATTTGTTATAACTATTGAACCAATATTAATACATTATTATTAAATAAAGTCCACACTTTACTTATATTACTTCAGTTTTTTTTCCTAATGTCCCTTTTCTTTTCTTGGACCCCATCCCAGCTACCATAGTATATTTAATTGTCATGTCTCCTTAGGATCATTTTGTCTGTGACAGTTTCTCAAACTTACCTTATTTTGATGACCTTGATAATTTTGAAGAGTACTGGTCAGGTATTTTGTAGAATGTCCCTCTACTAGGGTTTGTCTAATGTTTTTCTCATAATTAGATTGGGGTCACAGGTTTGGGGGAAGAATACCACAGAGGTACAATGTCATTTTCATTACATCATTATGTGTCATTAACATCATTTATTACCGTTGATGTTGACCTTGTTCAACTGGCTGAGGTAGTGATCGTGTGGTTTCTCCACTGTAAAGATACTCTTCCTCCTCTCCTTCCCAAAGGGAAGGAAGTCACTCTTTGCAGCCTCCCTTAAGGAGTGGACAGTTATATTCCACTTCCTTGAGAATGGAGTATCTACATAAATTATTAGGAATTCTTCTACATGAGAGATTTGTCTCTTCTCCCTCACTTTTTTTCCCCCAAGCATTTACTTATATCAGTATACACTCATGGATATTTATTTTGTACACTGAGTTATAATCCAATACTTTGTTGCTCAAATTCTTCCAAACTTAACCTTCGACGCTCTTTTTTTTTTTTCTTTTTTAGTTTATTTATTTATTTATTTATTTATTTATGGCTGTGTTGGGTCTTCGTTGCTGAACACGGGCTTTCTTTAGTTGTGGCGAGCGGGGGCTACTCTTCGTTGCCGTGCGCGGGCGTTTCATTGCAGTGGCTTCTCTTGTTGCAGAGCACGGGCTCTAGGCGCACGGGCTTCAGTAGTTGTGGCATGTGGGCTCAGTAGTTATGGCTCATGGGCTCTAGAGCACAAGCTTGGTAGTTGTGGCACACGGGCTTTAGTAGTTGTGGCATGTGGGCTCAGTAGTTGTGGCTCGTGGGCTCTAGAGCGCAGGCTCAGTAGTTGTGGTGCACAGGCTTAGTTGCTCTGTGGCATGTGGGATCTTCCTGGACCAGGGCTTGAACCCGTGTCCCCTGCACTGGCAGGTGGATTCTTAATCACTGTGCCAACCAGGGAAGTCCTAGAAGCTCTTTTAGTTGCCTCTTGTGTCCAAACTAGGTGACATACTACCATCACGTTTTTTTGTTTTGTTTTTTTGGGGGGGTTTGTTTGTTTGTTAGCACTTTCTTTCTGGAACGACAAGGTACTGTGGGCTCATCTCATGTATTTCCTGTCCCAGTCGTAAACTCAGCCATTTCTCCATGGAGCCCTGGTGCCTTTTATTGGAGAATGGCATTAGAAATCAAGATCTGGGAGCTAAGTGTGTTTGTGGCTACTGTGTTTCCTTGCTTCTAAATCCTCTCAGCTGAAAGAAGGAGGAAATACGCCTACATATAAACATACATAGTATATACATAGTAAATATATGTTTGTATACATGTGTTATACACTATGTATACATATTTACAAGCATAGAGTATACATAGTAAATATATGGGTGTATATGTATATATATATCCAGTGTATATGTGTCTACAAATATCTCTCTGTGTAGCAATTTGTATCCATATTAAACTAAACATGAATTCATACTTATGTCTCTAAATCTAATCCATTACATGGATCTTTCTAGTCTTAACATTTTTGAGAATTTTTAATTTTGAGAAAGCTCTTTTCACTGATGATGCGACTGCTACTGGACCTCTTAAGAGTATTTTATACAATCTGACATCATTTAGATAAATTTCTAATAAATTATTTAAAAATATAAGTTTTAGTATCTCTAGAGCTGATGATTCTCACATATCTAAAAAGATTTTTCTAAAAAGAGTTAACTTTTCATAGAAATCAGTTCTGAGTAAGTCTGAAATTAATTTTAAATTCAAATTTATACAACGAAATCTTAATGTTTCTTCAGACATTTCTTGTAACTTGTGGAGGCCATACAAAAAATTGAAAGTGGCATCATGATTTGTATATAATTCAAAGTGCCTATACAAAGAAAACTTAATTTAAAAAAATTTTTTTCATTAATAATCACTTCATTCAAAGTACCATGTGAAAATAGTTTTCTTTTCCATTGAATGCAATGATCTTTAAAGACAATTTCTATTTCTAAGACTATAGGTATTTGTTTTGCAATAGTGGAGCAGTTTTCAAAATTGGAGACTCTATACCTTTTTAAGAATTCTAATAACTCCCTGATATACTTTATTGCAAGGTCCATGTGTATGACTTTATTTTGTAATAATTTACTGGGAAAGTTTATTGATTGAATGCTTGCAGTCCTTCTGATGAAGCTCAGGCTAGAGAGTTAATATTTGTGCAGACTTTGCAGGGAGAGCTCTGGAACAGAAGGATGAGCTGGTCTTCTACCACTGTCTCATCCCTGCGTCCATGTGAGGACCTTTCTTGGGCAATGGCCACTACCACTGCTACTGCTACTGCTACCTCTATTGCTGCTGCCACAACTGTCACAACCAACCTGAACCAAGGTCCCATTCTGGCAGCCCGCTCAGACATGCACATGTGCTCCAGACAGTGAGGCCCACAGCTTGTCACCTATACTGCCCGTGGTGCCTTGGGACTTGAGCCTACAGATATGGGCACTACTGCTTGATCACAATCATATGTGCTCACTGTTACCCAGTGTATTGCCTCTGCTCATGCACATGTTCACAGTTAAAATAACTAAGAATTTCAAGATGGCACAGTAGAACATTAAACCAAGTGAGAGCCCTCCTGGTAGGAAGTGTCCTGTAAGACTATATAAGTTGTACTCTCATGAACCTGTCAGTAGGATAGAGACTCTTAGTAGTCTTGTTAAAAAAAATTAGAAAACTAAGGTTTGAAAAGTCACTTGTTCAAGGTTATATAGCTAGTAAACAGCAGAGCTAGGGATTAAACACAAATATATCTAATCCAAAAATTAAATTCTTAGTTATGTGCTGAACCATATAGAAAAACTCACTCCATCTTAAACTTCTGGTTGGTCACAGAAACTGCTGATGACTTATTCTGTTGAAGCAGTAGCACTGTCTTTCTATAGGGTAATGTCTTATTCCTAATTTCAAATAAAAATAAAAATTAAAAAAATAGGTCTGTGGTACTGACACCTTTAGTAGATTAAATGTTATAAAATGAATGAATGGTTGTGGATGTGGCTTATTCCTTCAATTACAGTGGTGGAGGAACCATATGAACCACACTCCAGGGGTGCACTAATCAGATTTGAATCCCAGTGGGACCACTAACTTACTAGGTGACCTTGGACAAGTTGCTTACTTTCTCTTTGCCTTTTTCTCTCACCTGTAAAATGGTAGGAACAATAATACCTACCTCACAGGGTTTTCACTGAGAATTTAGTGAGTTAATTCCCATGAAGCACTTAGTAAGCCTCCTGGCATATATATTTAAGTACTTAATAAATGTTAGCATTTGTATATCTTTACATTTTTATAATAATTTTATATTTGTAGGTATGAGGAGTGAAGAGAAAGAAAAATTCGGGCATAACTCAAAATTTTAACAGTGATTACCTCCAGGTGATGAGATTGTGGATTTAAAATTTTTCTTTATACTCATGTATTTTCAAAATTTTGTGTAACATATATACCAATATTATTATAATACAAAGAAAAATAAATTCTATTTTAGAAACATAAAATAATATTTCTTACACTTATTCCACCTGGAGTCATCTACATTTCATCCCTGTCTCTCTCCACACAAGCACACACACACATACACACACACACACACACTCATGACAATACACATCCAGAGAAATATATTCACAGATCAATCACAGTCTGTTTAATTTGAATTTCAGTAAACAAAAAATAGTTTTTTAGGATAAGTATGTTTTAACTATTGCTTGTCCTTGCAAATAAATGGCTCAGCTGGGTTTCAAACTGGGGCTGTGCAGCTGTGGAATGTGGGAGGCTGTCAAATATGGCATAAAATATACTTACACTAAAAAAAAAATTGTTTATACGAATTTCAAATTTAACCAGGTATCCAACATTTTATCTGTCAACTTAACTTCTTAGGCCCCATTGATAGACTAATTCTGATTTTCCTCCGTTTTTCTAACCAGATCTAAATATAACCAATGGAATGATTTTTTTTCAAATCTTTTCTTTTTTTTTTTTTTTTTTTTTTTTGCTGTACGCGGGCCTCTCACTGCTGTGGCCTCTCTCGTTGCGGAGCACAGGCTCCGGACACACAGGCTCCGCGGCCATGGCTCGCGGGCCCAGCCGCTCCGCGGCATGTGGGATCCTCCGGGATCGGGGCACGAACCCGTGTCCCCTGCATCGGCAGGCGGACTCTCAACCACTGCGCCACCAGGGAGGCCCTCAAATCTTTTGATTAGAGTTGGCAGCTCAATATTACTCAACAAAAATAAAACAAAAAGCTTCAAGATTCAAACGTATAATTTTTGCTTCCCCTCCATCCCTGAGTTCTTGTTCTATCATATACACAAACACACATAAAACCACAAACTCAGGAACATTTCCCTCCTTCTCCACCACCTCATCATCTCCTCATCTCTTCCTCATCATAATGACCCACCATTTCCATTCTTGTGGTCTATAATATTTTTTTAAGGGAGTGAAGGAAACAGAACTAAAACTTCACACTAAGGAAGTAAAGTAAAATAGTTTAAATCAGAGTAACACATCCTGTTTTTCTTGTCCGTTGTGTCTGTGAGGTGTTTTTTCAACTACTTTGTGAGTCATGGTCCTTCCTATGCTTTGTTGAATCACAGATAGTCATTAAGTAAATGCTATAGTGTCAGTTGTTATACTGATAAAGAACTTTTTTTTTTGAGAGCTAAATGAGCCCTGAGCTGAGTTCTTCATTCCTTTGCTGCTTGTTTCTTTGCTTATCATTTTCACTGGTTTCTTTTCAGCTGAAGACTCATGGGCATTGTTATGGGTTTTTAATTTCCCCCCATATATGTATTATCATGTTGGGTCTTTTCAAAAACATGAAAGGGTAGGTATTATTTCCACCATTTTAAGGAAACTAGACTCAAGTAAGATGCCAGACATGGGACTAGCAAGCCTTGGGGGAAGAATTAAAGTACAGGTATCCTGACTCCCAGAGGTGTTTACTGGTCAGTTATGGGGGTTAGTTTCTATAGTATCAAAGAAAGAGACATCTTTATGAAGGTTAAACCCTGTTGGAAGAACCATTGACATGAACTATAAAGAGGTTCTCTAGTTTATTTCCAATTTAAAACAGTTTCTTATTCATCTCCTTATTGATTCCTCACAACACAAACTCAGAAAAGTTCTCGTTTTATTTTCCCCCAAAAGTGGAAGAAAATGAAGTTCAAAAGGTTATGAAACTAAAACTACCTCACAACTTGTTGGAAACCAAACTGAGAGACATTTCTATTTTTCTATGCCAACATATAATTAGAGAAAGTAAAATAATGTGTTTCAAGTAAGATTGTAAGTGCCAAGGTAAGGGACTGTGTATTTTTATTTTCTTACTCCTCCCCCCTGAACTCTAGTATATGTCTTACAGGCATTAGGTGTTCCAGCTCTGTTCATTGCTTCCAATTAAGTATTTCCAAGTGTAGTTACTTCTGATTTAATACCAAAAAATAAGGCTTGTCCTTTGGACCTACAGTCATTTCCCCTCCCAGCAGCCATGAATTGAAGAAACAGATCATCTAAAGTGAATTTCTCTATTGTTAGACATCAGGAAAATCCTTTAAATACATTCTGAGATAGAGTCTCCACACGTAATAGTGACAACTTCTTCCTGAAGTAATTAGAAATGATGAAGAGTATGGTATCCACATTTATTTTTAATCAATTATATTCCAAACAAAAATATGACATTTTCCAGCACTCTATAAATGGCAATCTCAAACTAAATCTCAATTCCTAATAATATAATTTCCCTAATACATGATTATATAAGCTAAAGTAAAATATCCACCATAAAAATGTTAAAATTGTAGAGTTTCTTATTTTACAATTTTTAAAAATCATTTTTCAG
This sequence comes from Mesoplodon densirostris, assembly GCF_025265405.1. NCBI lineage: Eukaryota > Metazoa > Chordata > Mammalia > Artiodactyla > Ziphiidae > Mesoplodon > Mesoplodon densirostris. The sequence continues at coordinate 132,324,870 of NC_082661.1, forward strand.
CCTTCTTGGTCATGTATACTGACTTTTTACTATAAAGGTTGTTTTAATATCAAAATAACGATATTCTATGACCATCCTCAATAACCAAAATTCTACCACATATATTTTCTTCTGCCACATACATATCTCTCGTTAAATGAAGGGAAGTGAAATGTCCAGGAAATCTATTAATCTATTAATATTCTTTTTCAAAATATCATGTTCCATTTTATCCCAATATTACAACTATTTACCCATCACTAAAGACTCGTTATATTTTTACTGTTTCTCATTCTTGAGTCTTGATTTAAATTCACCTTTTTGCTTGCTAAACTCTATCTTCAAGTTATTTTTTTCTGTTTCTTTTTTTTAACATCTTTATTGGAGTATAATTGCTTTACAATTGTGTGTTAGTTTCTGCTTTATAACAAAGTGAATCAGCTATATTCAAGTTATTTTTAAACAAGAAAATTATACAGATGGTATATTTTCTGAGAACTCCATATGTCAGAATCTTTTTCTACTTCCTTTTTCTCATTTTATAGGATTATTGGACCATAAACTTTCCCAAATAATTGTATATACATTATTGCCTTTTATTCTAGTGTTTTTGTTATAGAGTAGAAGTCTAAGGCTGGTGTGATTTTTATTCTTATATAGGTTACCTTTTGGTTTGTGGATGAAAGTAGGAAATCTTTATCCTATAACTTTTTTTTTTTTGCCAAGAGATCTAGATGTGGTTGTACTTGGCACTAAACTTTGGGAAATTATGAGCATTTTCAATGTGTACACTATTTTTTTCTCATTCTGGAAAAATGTTCTTCCTCTATAAATTTGATGATTGACTCTGTTCCAATTGTTCTTTTTTTTTTCTTCCTCAGGAACACAAATGCTTTATTACCTGAATGTCCATTTTCTGCTCTCCATGTCAATCATTATTTCTAGTTCCAGCTCAGGTTACTTTCCTCTGCATTCTGAAAGATCTCATCAGATCTATACTCCCCAAAACCACTTATCTCTGTTATTTGGTGTCACTTTTTCTTTTTACTACTTCTATGTGGATTTTATATCTGTTATGACATTTCTGTGATATTTTGAATTTTCTTTAGTGATAGATAACTCTTTCGTTATGTGTACTCTTATCACAGCATATTTTCCCCTTACGTTTGGCTACTTTTTTCAATAAGATCATGTCTTCTTGCATATCTTTGCTGGTACCAAGCACATGTCCTAAAATTTTTTGATGAAAACTTCCTGAGATATGTCTGTCTTCTGAGTTTATATATCATCTTATTTAGCAGATCTTAACCATGCCGTACAATTAGATGCAGGATTCATTTCTGATCTTACAAATAGAGTATATGAAAACTATATCAACCACCCATTTTAGAGTACCACCAGCTCCAGCATTCACTGGTGCCAGTGCTCTTTCTTTCTCTGTTTAAATTGCTTTTCATTAGTCCATTCCTCGTGTGATAACAAAATACCGTAGATTGGGTAGTTTATAAATGGCAGAAATATATTTCTCACAATTCTGAAGGCTAGAAGTCTGAGATCAGAGTGCCAGTATGGTCCGGTGAGGGCCCTCTTCTGACTCAGACATCTTGCTGTATAGTCAAATGGTGGAAGAGGCTAGGGAACCCTGGGCACACTCTTCCGTAAGGCCCTAATCCTATTCATGAGAGCTCCACCCTCATGACTTCACCTACTAATACCACCACCTTTAAGGGTTAGGATTTCAACTATAAATTTTGAGATACACGTTCAGACCATTTAATAAAATAACTACATTTTCATAGAACTTTTAATCTTTCCTGTGTCTCTAGATAGGATGGTGTGCTGGACAGTGTGGCTTCTTTTGAACACACACAGAGAGAAAAGATTTTATGGGTCACAATTGGTTGGTTCAAACTATAGTTTCTATTTGGCTAGCTTTATTCCCTGGGCTGGGGAATCACAATAGCAGTGGCTTTGTCGGAATTGTTGGGGTCTCCACACAATTCTGGTTCAGGGATATAGCTTGGGTCATCTAAGAAGTTGCTTTTTAAACCAACCAACTGAATACTGCAGTTACTGAAAATTACTACCAGAATTTATAATTTTTCTTATCCTTCCTTAATTTCTGGTGATTTTGCTCCTTTTGCCTTTGAACAATACCATAGACTCATTTTTTTTCATCTGCAATATGAGGATAATAACATCTAACATAGAGGGTTGTTATAAAAATTAGGGAAAATATATGTAACACTATGTACAGGGCCTGGCTCATAACTAGTAGATATTATTTTTATTATTATTATCTTCATGCTTACTTTAAGGGGAAGTTGGGAGAGGAAGTATTAGGCACTACTGATATGGCACCATATTAAGCTAGACACTCTATTTGTTCAATTTTATGGTCACCTTAAGCTAAAGCTATTTAACACTAAGGGAGTTATGATAAATTTGTAAATATGATTTCAGGCAACTATTTTTACCTGTTTTTGAATAAAACCCCTTTTTGTAAAAAAAAAAAAAACTTGTATTCTTAACAAAATATAAATAATTAAAAAGCACATTAATAAAGTATGCTAATATACTTTCAAGTATTACTTAAGGTTGATTTGAAGTCTAATCAATTGAGGGTTTGCTATCAGGGAATCAGAATTTTTTTAAAAAACTAGTCTTTTAAATTTTAGAAAAGCAAAAAATCATTGTATTTAAGACTTAAATATCAGGGCTTGTCAAAGACAGTCTACAGATTCATGTCAAGGCAGAATCATGACCGACACTCAGTGTTGGGTTCTCTCTCAGTAGTAAGAATACAAGCTTTGAAGTGGATCCTTCTAATTTTATGTACAACTCTGTCACTTACCAGCTGGGTGACCTCCAGTAGTTTATGTTCTCCTCCAGAGCTGAGTTTTCTCATTTGAAAAGTATTTTGCTATAAATGTATCTGAAACCCTTAGCAGAGGATCTATACATTTTTATGCTCAGTATTTTATCTACCTACCTATTTATTCATCCATATATGCGTTTTATGGAGACCAAAGTTAATTCCTAGTTTGGATGCCTTGAAATGGTGGTAAATATTTCTTCTGAACCTCAATAGGATTAGTAGGACCCCTACAGAATAACCCCAGAGACTGAGTGCTAGGAATGAGTTAAAGAATAGCAGGTTCAATGGACTGTTTAACCATCTGCACGCAGTGCAAATCAGGATGTGCTTTTTTTCCACTCCTTTTCATGAAAACAGACTAATGCATGTTTCTTTAACAGACTGTGGAATAAGGATGACATCTTCATACATGCCATTACCAGCATCCTCTTCTACTGAAACGGTTGTCCAAGGAAGTGAAACAGCTCTGGAAGAGGAGTGGCCATGGCAGGCCAGCCTCCAGCTCATAGGGGCAGGCCATCAGTGCAGAGCTAGCCTCATTAGTAACACTTGGCTGCTCACGGTGGCTCACTGCTTCCGCAAGCAAGTTTATTAGAGCTGTTGCTAGTCTTCCTTACTCAGTTATTAATTACCATCAATTTAGTGCTGGGAAGAGTCCAATCTCACCAGCTTATCCTCTACTCCATTCTGGATGGACCCTGTCCCCTAAATACATTATGGCTGCTCTATGCCCCAATCATACTCATCCCCTCACCCTTCTCTCCGTATCTATCGTGTTTGGTTTGCATCATTCTTATGGCTCTTACCACATATTCTCTTGTAGCATCATGACACCAGTGTGATCTTTTCTACTATGCCATAAATTATTTTAGTTTAAAGACTATTATACATGTAACAAATTTAAACTCTTCTACCTATTTAAAGAGAAAATTCAGCCACTTTAAAAAATATTATTCCATCTATCCTCCAACTATCAACATCCACCATCACTAAAGAAAAAAATCAAAGTTATCACTCTTGAAGCTCTCCCTTCCAATTGCATTATCCAAGAACTGTGTGAGCTTTTATGGATCAGAGAGGTGTGTGGTTGGTGAGAGAGACCAGCCAGCCTTTATCACTGCCCTCATAGTATGTAAGACCAGTCATACACAACCCAAAAGGAGCTCTCTGCGTGGGATTTCACAGTTGTAGCTCTTAACACTCAGCTATATCACTTCACATACACAGACACCCACAGGCATGCTATTGCCCCAAGACCAGGGACACACTACATTTTCTCCCTGAGGTTTCACCATCAGGGTACAGAAAGTTTTTCCTTTTAAACCCTCAAAACACAAAAGCTCTGAGTAAAGCCCTGGTCAGTGGCACTGTTCACACACCCTTTCAGAGGAAACTATCCTTGGTGTGTCTAGGAGGTGCTTGATCATCCTTCTGAGGTAACACCCAAATTGTTTCAAGATGCCTACACCTTTATTTATGGAGCAGATGTGCAATGAGAATAACCTAATGAATTTAAGGTGACTGTCACTCTCTCAGGAAAGAAGAGAAAAGGGACTCACACAAATTAACCACCCCCAAAATAACTAGCATCATGCCTTAGGTAAACTTGAGTCTCACTAATTTTTCAAGGCTTTCTGATTTTTTTTTAATGTTTACAGAATCCTCCAATCTTCACACTTGTGTTTGGGAGTGTCACCTATTTTGCTTTATAACTGATCTTTGCTTATATAAATTAAAAATAAATAAGCCCAGAATGTCAATGCATTTAGTGAAGAATATAAGCTATAATGACTGAGATATATTTTCGGCAGGTCCAGTGCTATCTCTGTGTGTTGGCAGACCTACATGGGGATCGGCCATTGAGTTTGATAAAATAGAGATTACTGGTGACCTTGATAAAAGAAACTGTGATTATATGATGGGGGTGGGAATGAATTCAAGAGAGAAAAGGAGAAGGATTGGATGCAGTGGGTTTAGATGCCACTTTCAAGGAGTTTTTAAATGAATGGGAGCAGAGAAATTTGACAGTTGGGAGTTGTTGTGGACTCAAAGGAAGGATTTTTGTTTGTTTGTTTTTGTTTTTTTGCAGTACGTGGGCCTCTCACTGTTGTGGCCTCTCCCGTTACGGGGCACAGGCTCCGGACGTGCAGGCCCAATGGTCATGGCTCACAGGCCCAGCCTGTCCACGGCACGTGGGATGCTCCCGGACCGGGGCACGAACCCACATCCCCTGCATTGGCAGGTGGACTCTCAACCACTGCGCCACCAGGGAAGCCCCTGGAAGGATTTTTTAAAATATGAGAAATGTAATAGCATATTTTATGCCCGTAATAATAATAATATAAAAGAGTTGGGAAAGGTAATGATCCTGGAGAGAAAGGGTTCCATTTTGCAGGTGATATAATTTCATGTAACTGCATAATGCAGTGTACTGTTGTGAAGGAAAAATAAGGATTCTTTGAAGACAATATCACAATTATCCAAATAAAATTTTAATGTTTTTTTTTCCCTACAGAATTAGTGTTTTTTTTTTTGTTTTTTTGTTTTTGATACGCGGGCCTCTCTCTGTTGTGGCTTCTCCCGTTGTGGAGCACAGGCTCCGGACGCACAGGCTCAGCGGCCATGGCTCACGGGCCCAGCCGCTCCGCGGCATGTGGGATCTTCCCGGACCGGAGCACGAACCCGTGGCCCCTGCATCAGCAGACGGACTCCCAACCACCGCGCCACAAGGGAAGCCCCAGAATTAGTGTATTTTTAAAAATTTTGTTTAAGACAAATGTTAGTACATTTATGTCCATGAAAAATGATCCCAGTCTTTGTGAAACAAGAGTGTGTAGGGAAAAAGTTCTTGACAGGATATCATGAGACCTAGGCCATCTCTCTCTGACAGTAACCAGGTGGATACGTGACTTACCTGGGCAAGCCATTTAACTTCTTAGTGAGTCTTACTGTTCTTATCCACAAAACATATTGAACTGTGCCTATGACTGGAGACTCCCTTTCTGGTTGATGATGCATGAAGAGATGGGTATTCCTGTTTTGTCCACTCCATTAGCTTACAAGCTCCTTAAGGACTGAAGTAACATATGTCTTCGTACCTTCCAGAATTCTAGTTTTCAAATGAATGCTTCAGCCCTAAGATTTCTGCTTTGAATAAAATCTTCCTTTAAAGTGTAAATAAGTAAAACCGATGAGAGGCACTTCCCTGGTGGCGCAGTGGTTAAGAATCCGCCTGCCAATACAGAGGACACAGGTTCAATCCCTGGTCTAGGAAGATCCCATATGCCGTGGAGCAACTAAGCCCATGTGCCACAAGTACCGAGCCTGCGCTCTAGAGCCCATGAGCCACAACCACTGAGCCCACGTGGCACAACTACTGAAGCCTGCATGCCCTAGAGCCTGTGCACCACAACTACTGAAGCCCCCACGCTCTAGGGCTCGCATGCCACAACTACTGAAGCCCGCACGCTTAGAGCCTGTGCTCTGCAGCAAGAGAAGCTGCCCCAATGAGAAGCATGCACACTGCAGCGAAGGGTAGCCCCCGCTCACCACAACTAGAGAAAACCCGCGTGCAGCAATGAAGACCCAACGCAGACAAAAAAAAAAAAAAAAAAAAAAAAAAAAAAAAAAAAAAAGATTATATACATAACCAAGTGGAAATTTAAAAAGAAACAACAACAGATAAGAGAGGAGCCCTCCCCATATCCCAATCCCTCTGCCCCTAGGCTCTGCCTGCTCATCCCTGGAGCAGTGCAGCGTACTCTGAAAACTACTGATCTTTCAGGTTTTTCATTACACTTAAAAGTTTATGATTCACCAACACAGTAATCCTGCATGAACAAGGAAATCCTCTTTCTGAATTCACTTCTGTGTGATTTCCTTTTAAATAATTTTCTTCTACATAGAGAATTTCAAGTTTCTATATATTTCTAGTCATTCTTGAAAGGGATAATTTGACAAAGAGGGAACTGGGCTTTATATTAGAATAGGGAGGTAAAGAGATGATAGGAGTAGACAGAATTTGCTTATTATGTATCTTGTGGTAGAGAAAAGCATCTGTGTTAAGGAAGAGCCTCAAAAATAGTAAGAGGGACTGACTAGGCCAGGTCAAAGGTGGTGGGAGCACTAACAACATGACACTGAATAGGGTTGCTTAGCTCTTGAGTATTGGGGCAGGGTATGGGCCTTGGGTGGAGAAACAATCCTGTGTACATATGAGAGTTTGTGAAGCAGACAAATTATACTTTATCTCAAAGATCAAGGTAAGACCCAGTAAACAAGAACTGACAGGTGAGTCATAAAATAAGAATGGATAGAGTGTCTCATACGGAAGGAAAATACCTTTTATGCTGCATAATATCTAAAACAAATCAAAATTAATTTGTACATACTTCACTGAAATTAAAGAAGAAATCAAATTTGAAGAGTTTCTAATAAACAAGGAATTAAAATGTTAGAAACTAATTGTATAGTACCCATTACTATTATTATTCCAAATATAGCATGGAATTCCATTTAGTTACTGTACTCTCTTTAATTTTAGAGTATGTAAAATATTTTAAGGGCTTTCATACTCTCATTTGTATCAATATTTTAACCTCTTTTTTCCATAAGGTCATCAACTGCAAATTCTCTCACCATAGGGATTTTTTAGGAGCTTAATTCCAATAGTTGGGGAGAATATGGTCTCAATCTTCTTTAAAGGATACAGTTAAGCATCACACATCTTACCCTTTATATTTTGCAGACATAAAGACCCAAATCAATGGATTGCTACTTCTGGCACAACTATAACACCACCCGCAGTGCAACGAACTGTGAGGAAAATTACCTTTCATGAGAATTACCATAGAGAAACAAATGAAAATGACATTGCTTTGGCTCAGCTTGCTACCCAAGTTGAGTTTTCAAATGTAGTTCAGAGTTTGCCTCCCAGATTCATCCATAAAGTTGTCATCTAAAACAAGTGTATTCATCACAGGGTTTGGATCCATTGTAGATGATGGTGAGCTGTTCAACATAATTTACTTAGTACAATTTTATCTTGGGATCTAATGAGGCATCTAGGGGATACCTCTTTAGACTCTTCATTAAAATGTAGATGTTTCTAATGTGTATGGCTCTGAGAAGAACAAGGTACTGTGTGTTAAAAAGTAAAAGGAATCAGATACCTGTCCTTGAGGAGTTCACAATTAACTGGAGCAGTGGTGAGGAAAGGGAGAGGTCAATAACATGATGAACAGAACAGACTGTTTTAGATACTATAAGAAGGAACAAAATGCTATGGGAGTACAAGGGAGTAAAGGATTACAAATTGTATATTTGCCAGATGTAAAAACTCCCGGCTAGCATATATTTCATATACTTTTTTTGGTTTAAATTCTTCCTAATTTTAATGAGGATATATAATGATCATAAACATGAAAGTGTTTTGTGAATGTTTTGAGACTCAGTTGTGCAGTATTCTCTCCTCCTAACCACTGGCCTTGCTCTCTGCTGGTGTCATATTGTTGGTGTATCTTGGGCATTTGTTTTGTTTCTCATGTTTTGAAACACCTGAAATAAGATGCAGGGGTCCCCAACCCCCAGGCCATGGCCCAGTAGTGGTCTGCAGCCTGTTAGGAACTGGGCCACACAGCAGGAGGTGAGCGGTGGGCAAGTGAGAGAAGCTTCATCTGCTGCCCCCCATCGCTCGCATTACCAACTGAACCAATGCTCACACCCACTGGTCCATGGAAAAATTGTCTTCCATGAAAACGGTCCCTGGTGCCAAAAATGTTGGGGACAGCTGCTATACAGCATAGAGTAGGACAAATAGACCTGTGCAGCTTGTATCCTGGTTTCTTCTTGAGTAGCTTTTGGAAAATCAATGAACTTCTCTGAGTCTCAATTCCCTTACATGGAAAAATGTGAAGTTGGACAAGATCAGTGTGATGAACCCTCTTCTCATGAAAAAAAAGGGCATACACACAAAGTATTGCATGTAGTTTTGAGGGTTCCAATAACTCTTGAAGAGTCACAAATATGATATAATATTGGGTCATGTATGTGTATTGTTCCTTGCATGTAGATATTTATGACTCAGAAAATAAAATTAGGCAATAATTAAATAATAAAATAATCTTAATTGCTTTTGCTCCTAGGAATATACAATTTATGTGTCTTCTGAGTCTTAGATGTAGCTCTATTCAAAGAACATGTTTTTCATTTTTACATTTGTTTGTGTAATAGGACCAACACAAAAGAGACTTCGGCAAGCCAGGGTGGAAACCATAAGTACCGATGTGTGTAACAGAAAGGATGTGTATGATGGCCTGATAACTTCAGGAATGTTATGGGCTGGATTCATGGATGGAAAAGTAGATGCATGTAAGGTAAGTCCAAAGTAAAGGTCAAAACTTTAAGAGGAAAGTTTCCATTAACTATTTTTAATTTGGGCATATAGTTTACCTGGGAGAAAAAAATGACATGAATTTTACCAAAGACTCAGTTTGCTTAAATAAACATGGTAACAAAAATGATTGTACTGAGTGTCTACTATGCCGAAACAATGCTAAGCACGTTCTATACATTATTTCATTTAATATAATGAGACTGAAGCATTACTATAATTATCCCTATTTTACAAATTAGGAAATTAAAGTCAACTGCTCCAAATTTCTGTTTCACACAATAACTCATGCTCTATTGTTATTTTCTTAAACAAATTTGGAATCAAAAGACAGAGAAACCTCTCCTCTGAAGACCACTTTATTCAGCTCTATCATCATCTCTCATCATCTTGTTTTTATTCCCCCACCTCCAAATCTCTCTACTTTGTCCCTTTCATTCTTTCATGACTGACACCTGAAACAGATTTCATCTCCATCCCAAGGCCTGCAATATTAACGTCAACTCATTTAAATGCTGGATTCTTAGCTCCTAGATCTCCTAACCTCCAGTGATCTTCACTCCTCCTCAGTCACCTATTCCTAGGGTAACACCTTTAGCTTCGTCACCAAAAACTATTCCATTTCCAGCAGCACTAAATCCCCAAGTCATCCTATTTAACAACAATCCTCAATCCTTCTGCCTGCTTTTCAACTACTTCTGTTTCTTTGGCCACACTCTGTTACACCCCAACCTTCCAACCCTCACCCCCCAACATACACAACTTACACATATATTCTTTGTGTCCCTTCTCTGTTTTATTTTTATCTTTAGCTCTTGCACCATTCAGCACACAATATATTTTATTTAACTGGCTTATTATCTGTCTCTTTCACTAACCTAGAATATGAGCTCCATGAAGGCACACATTTTAGAGCATCCATTTTATTTTACTGCTGTATTACCAACACCTAAAACAGTGCCTGGCACAAATATCTGTTGGCTGAATATCATCCTTCTTCAATTTCATAGAGACCTGTAGAGAACAGCTTCTCTGCTATTTCACATTCCATTAATCCTTTCTTTTCTTCCACCATCCACTTGTCCAATTTAGATTGCACTGTGATCATTTTTTTTTTTTTTTGGCCACGCCTTGCAGCATGTGAGATCTTAGTTCCCCCACCAGGGATCAAACCCCTGCCCCCTGCAGTGGAAGCATAGAGTCTTAACAACTGGACCACCAGGGAAGTCCCTGTGATCATTTTTTAAACACTTTTGCTAATACCCCAAGTCCACCTGATGCTCTCTCTTCCCAGTATTTCTGTCTGACAAAGTCCCAAACCTGGAAGGACTCAATTATTTAGTCTCTTTCTCTCTCTGCCTGTATCTGGAAAGTCAAATGCTCCTGGAAAAAATACAAGAGAACCCATGGTTCCACTATAGGTTCCAGATAACAAAACTGACAACCTTACTCTTTTTGTTAGTTTGTTTTTTTCTAAATCTACCCTTCTCCGAATTCTTCCACTATTTTCTACTTTCCTTAACTTTCAGTTTCGCCTGCCTGTTTATTCTCAACTGATGATTTTGTTTCCCAATTTTCAAAGAAAAATACAAGTCAAAAGAGGGGAGTTTCCCCATCTTCCCAGCACCAAGCATACAGACATGCCTTCATCCGGACCCTTGTCATCCACCTTCAGCTTAGATCACAACAGAGAAGCTGCCTCTTCACTAAGGCTGGTCCCTTCTCCTTTGCTCCATTTCTTCTTCTTGCTGGCCTCTGGGGAAGTTTACACTGGCAATTATGTCCTCTCTCTCTCTTTTCAGACTCAACATTTCTCTTGTAACTAGATCCTTCTCTACCCAGATCTCTTAAGTTAGGGAAAAAAAGAAATAGCCAATTCTTTTTAGACCCATAATGCCTCCAACTAGTGTCTCATCTTATCTCTTCTCTTTACCACCAAATATTTGCGAAAATGTCTCTACCCATGGTCTCAATTTCCTCACCTCCCACTAACTCCTCAAACCATTTCAGTATGGTTTCTGCCCTATTACTTCATCAAAATCTCTCTTCCTAATGTTTTCAATGAACCACTAATGACGTTATACAAATTTTTTGGTCTTCTTTTTTTTTTAACCTCTTAACAGCATTTAATAATGCTTACCACTCCCCCTTTCTTGAAATATCGTCTTCCCTTAGCTTGTAATGATTTTCATCCTACATCTGTCTGCTCCTTCTCTGTCTCCTTTTCAGGCTCATTCTCTTAATTCCACCTAATACATGTTAATCTATCCTATGCCTGTTTCTTTTTCACTCTATACTTTCTCTCCAGAGAATCTAATTCTCTTTCATAGCTTCAATTATGATCTTTTTGTTGATGTTTCATACATTTATACTTTTAGTCTTAACCTCCCTTTTGATCTCCAGACTTTTATATTCTATTCCTACTTGGCAGCTCCAGTTGGATGTTTCAAAGGCATCTCAGATTCAAATGTTGTACCTGATTCTGTTCTTATTCCCCTCCCCACCTGATCTTCTTCCTATGTTTTGTATCTCTATGAATGGCATCCCCTTTCATTATGCTAAATAAGCCAGAGTCTAGAAATCATTCTAATTTCTCTCTTTATCCCATATCCAATTGATTACCTAATCCCATGGTTTCTACCTCCTTAAATCTCTCTTCACCATTTCTTGCCTTTCTCTCTTCTCTCAACCTCTCTCTCCTCCCCTTCCCTTCCCTCCACCCCCCAACCACATTTAACCATCTAGTTTATCTCCCTTATATTCATTCTTATGCTCTTTTAGTGCATTAGTAAAATGAATGCCCGGACAGTTTCTAACAAGATGTAATCTGATCATATCAACGCCCTCCTTAAAACACTTAAAACTTCAGTGGTTTACCTTTGCTTTTATCTTATGATAAAAACCAAAACCGTCTGTAAAAGAGCCACAGGGCTCCATATAGACTAGTCTCTCCTTACCTCTATGGCCTCATTTTGTACCAATTGCCCCCTTGCTGTCTTCTCTCCAGTCCCCCTTTCTACAGGCCTTTGCATATGCCAGGCTCCTTCATGCCTAGAGCATTTGTCATGCTGTTCCCTCTGTCTAGAACACATTTCATCCTTTCTTTTCATGATTTACTCCTCTTCCTTTAGATATCAGCTCAATTACATCTCATCAAGGCAAATATCCCTTTCCTCCCTGACTAGTCGAATTCCCCATTGTATGTTTCCATAGCACTTATCACAGTTGTCATTTTGCATATTTGTAGGCTTATTTAATATTGTGGGTTTTTTAACCTAAATGTCAAGCTCTATGAGCATAGGGACCGTTCATTTTTGGTCATCGTTTTATCCTCAATGTCCACCAGAATGTCTGGGACACATAATAGAAATTCAATAAATAGCTGATAAAAGAAAAAATAAATGAAGGAGGTGGAAGAGGCACAAAGAGGTTACCCTGTGTATCTTACCTCAGGTCACACAACCAGTAATTAATAGAACTAGACCTGAAACTTGGGCAGTTCAACTACTGAGACCACAATTTTAACCTCTACACTTACAACTGTTTATTTACTTAATCTTCCTTGATCCAAAAGAGATTTAAGAGATTTAATCTATATAAAATTCAGAAAGCAAACATAAATTAGAACTAGGTGAGTAACAGAAAAGGAGACCAAGATTAGGTCCATAAAATACAGTCAAGCTAAGACATTCAGAAGAGATCACAGAAAATTTCTGCCTATGCACAAATACCAACCTCATGTTAAATATTTTAGATAAATGCTTACTAAACCCCATGCTTAAAGGGTCTAATAAAACTAGCAAAAATTCTAGGGATGCTGAACCAGAAATAATGTAACCATTCCATATGAATGAATGTTAGTCTTTCTAGAAAACAATTCACTTTAAAGATTAGCACAAAATTTTAACTCAGTTGAGAGAAACATCATATAATCTATCTCTAGTTTGGCTGCATGTTCTGTGTACCAGTTTCCATTTTTCCTGTGGAAGAGAGATGATTGCAGTGACCTTCCTACTGAATTAAATGTTAACAATTTTAAATATATTTTCTTCTCTAGGGAGATTCTGGTGGACCTCTGGTTTATGATAATCATGACATCTGGTACCTTGTCGGTATAGTAGGTTGGGGACAACCATGTGCTCTTCCCAAAAAAACGGGGGTCTACACAAGAATGAGTCAGTATCGAGGCTGGATTGCCTCAAAGACTGGTATCTAGTGTGAATTGACCATGAATTTTGTCCATGGCACATAGAGCTAAAACTCCTGCATATTGTGTATTATTTATATTCTTGTGGTTTGAATCAGTGCTTGTACTGGATGTCAAGAAGTTCTTCAGAGTCAGACCAATCTAATATCATGAAGTGAACTTTGTGTACATGTGACAGAAGTATTTCTCTACCCTAAGTGAAGAAGACACAGCAAATGACAAGTAGCACCAACTCCTCACTCACAAGAGAAACTGTGATCTTATTAATCAGACGAATATTTATAAATGGTTTCCCCCAAGTGAAGATGGGGAGCATCATTTTCCACAGGATATGAAGAGCTGCCGGGGCTGTCAAAGTCTTACCTCATACAGTATTTGGAGCACTTGGGATTCATATAGCAAAATATCAGACAGCAATCATCCCTGAGGATTCAGGGCTTCAACATTCTAGGACTGATGATTGGACATGCAATGGCTAGAATGGAGAAGTGTGGGATTTGTAATATAATTTGAACTCTAACCTGGGTTTATAAATAGTAATACAGATCATTATCATTAACCACAAGAGTCGCCATTTAAAAGATGTTTAAATGTATCTGAACTTGCTGTTAACATTGGGTTATACACATAAGCACTAGCTTCAGGATGCATGTTGTATTGTTACTAAGAATTTCTGATTTATTCTTTAACAGCACCTTGCCATCCATGCATCATTTGTAGTTAGACCAAAAAGGAGAATAAAGACAACTCTTGGGAACATGCTTCCATGGGTAGAAGATAAAAGGAACCAATGGGACCAAGGCTAGAAGAGTTGAGTTTCAAATGATTAATAACAAAACAAGCACTCTAGATTTTTGTTGGAATGAGACATCCAATTATTTATTTAGATATACCTACATTAGCATATGGCGCTTTTATAAGTCTTCAGTTCTCTGACAATTCAGATACCTACCAGAATGTCAGGTTAGGAGAGTTGATTTGTACAAAGCACTTAGGATAGTGCCTGGCATATATTATACATTATATAAAGGTTTGTTATAATGGAAATGAATGTCTCTATGAGTTTTAAGGTAAATAAACTTAATTTGTCAAACGAGTGAATGATGATGGGGCTTAAACCAGCCCCAGGGGGTGGAAAGCACAGGCTTTGGCACCAGGCTGCCTGAGCTTGAACATTGGCTTTGCCACGTATAAGTTGTGTCCTTAACATCTCTGTGCATTAGTTCTTCCATTTCTGCAGTGAGAATAAAAATAGTACCTACCTCAGATCATCATGAGGATTAAATGCATGCTTACAAGTAAATTACTTGGAACAGTGTCTGTACACAGCAGGCTCTCAATATAGACTAGCTGCTATCAACTATTATTCATTTGTTTAGGACTCAATAAAACAATATACTTTTTAAAAACTGTATATTTCTTCTTTAAAATCATGTACTTGATTTCAGAATACTTAAAATTACATTGTAAAAAAAAATTAGGTGAATTACTAGGTTTTCAAAATCACTTTTTATGTCTCATTAATGTATGTTGAACCAAGGCTTCTTATACACAAGTAGTCATAGGATACAAGGTCATCTGTCACCATGGTTGTGACTACAGATGCAGCTGTTTTCACATCCAGGTCTCAAATGTAAGACCTCAAACACTAGACTTGTTGCTCTGATTTATCGGAGAAAAATTTAGCCTCTTAGTTTCTTTAATAACTAAAACTTTTAATTTACATGTATATGTGTTATATGTAGTATATGCAAACAAGATAAATATAACTAAAAAACTCCTAGTTCTTATTTAATATCAATATTAAGATATAATAAACATGAAAGGGTCATCATACACACTTTCGAAAAGAAAAGGTCACCAAATTTCTGAGTTGATGACTACTAACAATTAAATATCAATAGGAAAAACAGAGTAAACATTTAAATTCTTATGCTTCCTTTTGTACATAGAGAAACAGCCAAAGCTTTCTGGAGAATATTTAGCATATTCAAGATGTGTTTCACTGATGATATATCTTTTTTTATGTTAAAGTCTAATGCATCATTTGGTAAAAACAAGAAAACATCTGTCTACAAAAAAATTATTTTCTACTAATTAATTTCTATAAGAATGGATATGTGCTTTTGTGTACCTCTATTTATATTTCAGAAGACTGTGATAACTTTTTGCAAATGTCTGTGAAACTATATACTTATTTAAATAATTATATGATTAGTTTAATTCAACTCATTGACATTTTAACACAAATGAGAAATGCAAAAGTCTACAGGAAAATCTAAGAAATGGAAAAGTAGATTTTAAATAGGATTTATGTATCCTATTTCTAGTTTGATCCTGACTTATTGAGTGGTGTTATGGGAATCATGTGATAACTTTTGACTCATATTTTCCATCTACCATAAGGGACATTAAACTATTTACCCCATGGTATTGTTGTGAGGCTTTCCTGTTGAATAATAAAGTTGAAAAGTCAAATATTTAAAACCTGCTCAAAAAATGCAAAGTATATTATTGCAAACTGATATCAGTACAGATGATGCTGCAAATGCATTAAGATTATAAAGAAGGTGCCTTTTCTTTTTTTTTAGTGTTAGCATTTTTATTTATCAGTATTATTGCTTGGTGAATTTTACATATATATTGTGGTTAAAAAAAACCCTGGGTTTTGTCCCTTATGCTGTGAATGCTATAATGATATATCTTTTCATAGTGAAAAAACTCTACAACTTGACTCGTTTTAAAAGACAGGTCAGGGCTTCCCCTGGTGCGCAGTGGTTGACAGTCTGCCTGCTGATGCAGGCGGCATGGGTTCGTGCCCCGGTCTGGGAAGATCGCACATGCCGTGGAGCGGCTGGGCCCGTGGGCCATGGCCGCTGAGCCTGTGTGTTCGGAGCCTGTGCTCTGCAACAGGAGAGGCCACAATGGTGAGAGGCCCATGCACCGCAAAAAAAAAAAAAAAAAAAAAAAAGACAGGTCAAATCCATTAGGTTGACAGTAAATGATACAGAACATATTCTCTGTGGAATGCCATGAGAACTAAAGGGTTAGTTTTTAATACTGGAGTAAGAATTGAACAAAACTTTTTACAATGCTTAACCACCTCTCAGTTAAATCTTCATGATTCAATAACAATAAGAACAAAAATATTTTAATAGCAATCGCCCAGTGACTTATTGCTTTGTTCATATATTTATTTGACAGAGAGGGGATGCGTGGAAGGCATTCCTTCGTGCCATCATAGAAATGAAAAATAAACTTGTTAAAAATTGTTGAAGTTAATGTTAGAATTATAGCTGTTAGAGTTGGGAGAGACCTAAAAGACTGTCTATATCAACCTCCTTTTTTGACTCATGTGAAATCAAAGCCAAGAGAATTTCCCCAAAGAATACAGTAGGTGATAGCCAGTAGAGGAACAGAATCCAGGAGCTCTTTCATCCAATTCAGTCTTCTCTCCACTACTCTGTGTTATGCACATTCACTAGCCAGGGATATTGCAGTTCTAGAAGTCACTGGGATTAAATGATTGTTGCCAAACAGATGTTTCTCCTTGGAAAAAATGTAAGTTAAACTCACATGGTGTTTAGCAAAGTATATCATTTAACCAAACCAGTTTTATGGTTAAGACAAACAATACCACTTAAAACTATATCCAACTATACCTAAGGAAATGAAGGACGATTTTAACATAGGCAAAGCTGCAGAGCCAATTATATCGGCAGGTCAGAACACTCCATGGAAAGTTTACCCTCCAAATCTATATCTTACCCTATCCCTTTCTCACCCTCCACACTAAGCTTTATAATTATGAAGTAACTTAAAGACTCGATGTGGTATAAATTATATACCATATTTTAAAGTAAGGAGCAGCAAAATAGTTCAAACCCTGCTGAAACAACAAAAGTTTGTTTTGAACTTTGCTCTTTTTAATGCCTTATTAGAAAATCTGTTTTATAAACAGAACTACAGGAAGCACACTAAAATGCAGCAAACTAAAATGTTTTGATTAAGATGATTTTGTAAATACTTACAATAAACATTCTTTTACAGGTTTCAGTATTTTTCTTGCCTGAAAGTTTTAACTATGGCTAATAAGAAATGAGAAAAATGTAATCTTGTCACGCAATTAAGAAGAGAAATACATCTTTACTCCCAACTGCCCTTATCCTGTTAAATGAAACTTAATCTATTTCCTCACAATGTTGTAAGTCTTTCCTCTTGAATAATAAATTAAAGTCCAAATTCAGAGAATGTTTCAAACTGTTTGAAAAGTGCAAAGTATATTATTATAAATTGGTATCAGCACAGCTGATGCTGCACATGCACTAAGATTGTCATTGTTTTTATACAATGCCAGAATTTTCATTATCATTATTATTGCCTTATGTATTTTGCAAATACCACTGTTTTGTTGAAATTATATTTAGCATTTTCTTGAAGAGAAATAATATATAATACAGCTCATATGGTTAATATTAATTTATCACAAAAAGAAAAGTACCAAGCAAATCAAATTAATTGTTGTTCACTTGATAGATTTAAGACTGAATATAGTCCCACTCCATTTTATTTACAGCATATTTTATGACAACTTGTTGGAGAACTCTATAATCAATCACTGTATAGCATAGGGAACACTACTCAATACTCTGTAATGACCTATATGGGAAAAGAATCTAAAAATGAGTAGAGATATTTATATATAATATATGTAATATATTATATATATGTATAACTGATTTGCTTTGCTGTACACCTGAAACTAACACAACACTGTAAATCAACTATACTCCAATAAAAATTAAAAAAAGAAAAAATCAACTGGGAACATTGTTAAAACTATTACATAGCTGACAATGGAAAATACCAAAATCATTCCAAAGTCAGAATTTAACAAAGTATATTTTAAAGACTCTGCTTATTAATATCTTAGTCTACATTCTGAATTATTAAAGATTCTTTAACTTAAGTCACAGAGCTATGTAATTGTGAGTATGCTAACCAGATGTCATAAGTTTCCTGTGAAGTTCTATTTTTTTACATTTTGTTCCATTGTCAGAATCTATGTCCCAACTTTTATTTAAAATTTAGAGATCACCCTGTTAGATCTTTCTTCTCTTTCCATTCCCAAATGTCAGTGCTCTCCATGAAAGATGTTCAGATGTCCCCCTAAGAAATGTTTTCAGGAGGAGAAATTTCAGAAATGCATAGGATTACCTTCCTAATGGTTTCAGCTACCCTTCATCTGTGTTAAAAACTAGTACTTTCTGATGAACCTCAAACCCATATTTTCCTGTTTAGATCTAGGTGGAGATTACTGAATTCTTGGGATAATTTTTTAAATCCTCTAGTGTTTGTCCTACAAGTAATAATCCTTAGGGAAAGAGGATTAGGAAGTTGAATGAATAGGCTGAAAGGCACTTTGAAGAAAAGAAGAATTTAAAAGTGGAGAGGAGAAATAAATAGAACCTGAAAGTTAAAGCCATTGGAAAGACAAATATTGAGCCGCAGCCACTTTATAAAAGTTTCATAGGAAAAAAAAATAGTTGCATTACAGAAGGTTTTTTTTTAATTAAAGGAAATGAATGGGATTTACTTATCTCACTACAAAAAAAAAAAACAACCCTGTGGGAACATTATAACTAATACTTTTTAGAGGGAGAGGGCACACAATTGTATCAATTTACAACTATTTTTATTTTTTACCTTCCTATTCTTGTATATATACCTACATATATTTGACAAAATTGACATAATAGCATATATAAAATTATGTATTTCTCCATCTGACACTATATATTTTCCAATGACCACATGTTTGGTATTATTATCATTTTTAATGGCTATCTTTGAGTTGATACATTAAATAGTTACACCACATAGACCTTGCCCAGAACATTAGGATAGCCTGCTAGCAACTAAATTTTACACCAGAGTCATGAATCATAAAATATGGTGTCCTACCCTTCCTCACTCCATGAACCCTCTCGCACTGCACCAAATGAAGACCACTGTGATCACCTATCCTTACCTCTGCTTTGCTTCTTTCTCATAATTCCTGTGGTTTCTTCTCCCTCTCACTACACTGCTCATTGTCTTTCCCACTGGTTTAACACCTCATTACTACCCTTTTTCTCAGCTGATTCCACTTAATCTTTCTTCTTTTGTATTTTTTATCAAAATGTTCCTATACCTTCAACCTTTCACAGAACTGCTCCCTCAACCTCTTACTCAAGTCTGGATGTCCCTATCTAACACACCCTTTCATTGTAACCCTCTCAAGTGATTTCTCTTTCTCCCTGGCTCTAATACTAAGTCAAAATTCTTCCAACACCCATTTAAAAGCTTCCAAATATTCGTGTAGTCTTCCAACAATTACTGCTGCACAATAGTATAAAAATATAAACTAGTTTTAGTATATAGGCTCATGCCTCTAACCGTACCACATATTGCCCCTCCTAATCACTTCCAAGCTCTGGACACCCCCCACATTAACTGAGGTACTAGGCACCTGCTCAGAATGGACCTATATATCTGACTCCTTTCTTCATTGTTGTCAGTTTCAACATCCAAGTAGATAATCCACACTTAGCTTCAATTCTTTGAACTCATAAATCCAAATGATCTTAACTTCTTTTCCACTTCCATCATCTCCTTCTAAACTGTTGGAAGAACCTCAAAATGATCTTCTTTCTCTAAACTTGAAGTCCTATAGTCCATGTCCCTGCATTTCTAATTTCAAATACCTCTAATTCCTTCAACTCCTACAGAAGATGTACTTAATCTAGAGCACAACTTGCATAGGAAAAAAAAATCTTCTTTATCTTCACTAACTTTTAACAGAAACTTACAATTTCTTTCCATTATAAAATAGCAAAAAAAAAAAGAACCCCAACAACCCAGTAACATAAGTTGTATCAGTGACTTTGTCACCAAGAGAAATCATAGATTATTTAATTTCATTTAATAGTTGTTGCATATGTATCAAAATATATTTATTCTCATTGCAACTTTGAAATTATGTTACTAGACTCATTGCTAAATCCTGTTATTTAATATGTTAAAAGAGAAGCATATTTATTTCTGTTCAAAAATTTCAAAACTATTTTGATAACTACATCACCATATACTGGTTTTAGTATAATTCTATGTATTTTATTTTATGCATCTAAAAACATTATTATGAGAAGGGGTCCATAGTCTTCACCAGACAGCCAAAGATGACCATGGACATGGCATAAAAAGAAATTATGAGACCTTAACCTATAGGGTAAAGACAAAACATAGTTTCTAGACGTACAAAACTTCCATAATTATCCCCTTCCTATTTTCCATTTTAATCTCTCATCTTGGTTTCTTTCCTTTTGCTATTCTTCTTAATTTTCATTTTTTAAAGAGGTATTCTAGTGCTCTAAACACACTATAATGTTGCATGTACACATGAATCCCTTCACATAAAAGTTCTTCCCTCCTTACCACTTTAATAAATTTGCATTCTTGAAAGAGTTGTACCAACTGACTATACCCCAGAGTATGTGAATGTTGAATTTTTATTAAATATCTAACATTATTAAACATAGAGTTTAAAAGGGGGAAAATAATTATTATTTTTTTTTTTTAGTATTGTGGTAGACAGAATTCTTTTTTTTTTTAAAGGGTCCTCCAAGATCTTCTGCCCTAATCTTACTGTGAATATAATGAGAAATCATGCCCATGCTTATGTTACATTACATGGCAAAAGGAGTTTTGTAGATATGATTAAGGTTACTAATCACTTGACTTTGAGTTAATAAAAAAGGAGATTTTTCCAGGTGGGTTTAAGTCTAATCCTTTAGAAGTAGAGTCCCTTAGAAGCAGAGAATTTTCTCTTCTTGGTAGCAGAAAAACCAAAGAGATTCCAAGTGTGAGAAGATGCACCACTGTTGGCTTGAAAATGGAGGGGACCATTTACCAAGGAATTCAGTTAGCCTCCAGAAATTGAGGGAAGCCCAAGATGATAGGGAGCAAAAAAACAGGGACCTTAGTCCTTCTGAAATGAACTTAATTCTACCAAGAGACTAAATATGCTAGCAAGTGATTCTTTACCACAGCCCCCAGATAGAAACCCAACTGAGCCCACATCTTGCTTTTAGCCTTTAAACACTAAGCAGAGAACAAAGTTGGGCCCACTTGGACTTCTGACAAACAGAATAAAAACAAATAATAAATGGCTGTCATTTTAAGTGGTTAAGATTGTAGTAACTTGTTATACATTAATAAAAAGTTGACAAAGGTATAGAATTTTTATTTATTAGCCAATTTGAACATTTTCCCATATGTTCATTTATTCATTGTAATTTTATGTGCCTGTTTTGCCAAAAACTTCTTCTCAAAACAAAAGAGGAATTGAGGGCCTCCCTGGTGGCGCAGTGGTTAAGAGTCCACCTGCCGATGCAGGGGATACGGGTTCGTGCCCCAGTCTGGGAGGATCCCATATGCCGCGGAGCGGCTGGGCCCGTGAGCCATGGCCGCTGGGCCTGCGCATCCGGAGCCTGTGCTCCGCAACGGGAGAGGCCACAACAGTGAGAGGCCCACATACCGCAAAAAGAAAAAAAAAAAAAAAGAGGAATTGAAATATGAATTTAAATGTTGAATGTTAAATTGACTAAAAGAAAGATTCAGTAAACATTGAATGTCAAAGTGTTTACAGAGGTGCTAATAAGTGCATTCATTCAAAGACGTCACAACTTCTGGCCTCAAATCTTCCACTGTCTAAAAGGAGGAATATTTTGAAAATAAAGAAAACTAAAACTAGGTTCCTGCTTGAAGGGAAAGCATGGGTCAAGGGCTATTTGGACAGTAGGGAAATTACAGGAAAACATCCAGGAGGAGTTATCTTAGAGCATAGGCTTTCAGAGTCTAGGGACCCTGTGTAATAAGATTCTAACTAAATGTCTTGAATCTTACAGTGAGGTGGATTTTTAATTGAGAACTGTATTACAAAGAAGGAAAAAATATTCTAGGCATGTGGGCAAAGACACAGTGGGGAAAAAAAAAGATCTGATGGACAGAAAAGAAAACTCAAAGTCAATAAAAGTAGGCACTGCTGTAGCTACAAAAGAAATCACAAGGAGAGTTGGGGAAGTCCTTGAAAATGGCAGTTGGTACAAATACATGTTCACCTTCCCACCTTAAAGCTGGATTCCCCTTTAAGCAGATACAAAAGTATTACTGGGCCAGAGCCAGACATGTACCATTACACTAAGAAAAGCAAGTCAAGGGCTATCAAACCTTTTATGAAAATCTCTGATCTTGTTTTCACACTTGCCTCTAAAAGGAAAAAAGGCAGGGTCTGAAGATCAGAACATACTGACTCAGAACAAAGAGTGCCCTCTCTTTTTTTTTTTTTTTTTTTGCGGTATGTGGGCCTCTCACTGTTGTGGCCTCTCCCGTTGCGGAGCACAGGCTCCGGATGTGCAGGCTCATTAGCCATGGCTCATGGGCCCAGTCGCTCCACGGCATGTGGGATCCTCCTGGACCGGGGCACGAACCCATGTCCCCTGCATCAGCAGGCGGACTCTCAACCACTGCGCCACCAGGGAAGCCCAAAGAATGCCATCTCTTGAAAGACAAACACAAAACTGCTCCAAGTATTCAAGGGTTTTGCTTAGGTTTTGGACATTATACTGTTTCTCATTTAATTAACCAGAATCAGGAAATATTTACTTCCTAAAACAAAGATTATCAAGTGATTCTTCACCTCAAAGCATACTATGGGTTAAAGTTTACCATCCAAACTTGATAAACTAGTTTATTTTAAATCCTTAAGTATATTCTTTCGATAGTCACCTTACAAGTCTGAAAGAATGTCCAGATGCTACTCATTTGATGAGAAATCAAAAAGAAGCATAGAGGTGGAAGAGTGTGCATTCTCAACAGTGGATGATGTATCAGTAAATTTAATTTTATTTCATGTTTAAAACATTTGTTTCAGATTTGTGGTTTCCAATTCCAAAAATTATTCTGAGTTGTGAATTTAAGAGTTTTTTTTCTCTACCACTGGAGAAAATATTAACTTGGTAATGTTAATATTCTTTATTTCAGGAAACCATGTTAACAATTTTTTATTTAAGATTTGAAAAGTTTAACATGTTGGATTTTAATTGGAAAATTTAATGTGAAAATGACATAATTACAGAGAAAGCGAGGAAAAACATAGAGCCTGAGGTAAAATTGTGTAAGTTTGCAGGCATGGAAAGATGGAGCAAGTAAGAAAGTGTTTTCTTACGCTCATCACAGTTTAGAATATATAATGCTGTTTGTGATCTTTCTAAATTATGCATTTAGTTGATACACTGAAAATAGAAGAAACATATAAGTTGTATAAGAAGTATTACATTTTAATCCCCTTCTGAAATTCACAAATATAATTAAAATGTCAAAAAATAATAAGATTTTAATGTCCTTTGAGAAATTCTTGCCTTTTAAAATAAAAAATTAAAGAACAATATTAAAGATATTGGTTCAATATGGCAGACTCACCCCCTCTTGCGAGAGCACTGGAATCACAACTAGCTGCTAAACAATCATCGACAGGAAGACACTGGAACTCACTAAGAAAGATACCCCACATTCAAGGACAAAAGAGAAGCCACAATGAGACAGTAGGAGGGGCATGATCACAATAAAACCAAATCCCATAACTGCTGGATGAGTGACTCAAAAACTGGAGAATGATTACAACACAGAAGTCCAACCACTGGAGTGAAGGTTGTGAGACCCAGGTCAGGCTTCCCAACCTGGGGATGCAGCAATGGGAGAAGGAATTCCCAGAGAATCAGTCTTTGAAGGCTAGTGGGATTTGATTGCAGGACTTTGACAGGACTGGGGGAAACAGAGGCTCCACTGTTGGAGGGCACACACAAACTAGTGTGCACATCAGGACCCAGGGGGAAGGAGCAGTGAACCCATAGGAGACTCATCCAGACCTACTTGCTAGTGTTGGAGAGTCTCCTGCAGAGGCGGGGGTGGGTGCGGCTGTGGCTCACCACAGGGACAAGGACACTGGCAGCAGAAGATCTGGGAAGCACTCCTTGACCTAAGCCCTCCCAGAGTCCACCATTAGCCCCACCTGTGCTGGGTCACCTCAGGCCAAACAACCAACAGGGATGGGATTCAGCTCCACCCAACAGTAGACAAGTGGATTAAAGTTCTATTGAGCTCTGCCCACCAGAGCAACACCCAGTTCTACCCACCACCAGTACCTCCCATCAGGAAGCTTACACAAGCCTCTTAGATAGCCTAATCCACCAGAGGGAAGACAGCAGAAGCAAGAAGAACTACAACACTGCAGCCTGTGGAGTGAAAACCACATTCACAGAAAGATAGACAAAATGAAAAGGCAGAGGACTATGTACCAGATGAAGGAACAAGATAAAACTCCAGAAAAACAACTAAATGCAGTGGAGACAGGCACGTTTCCAGAAAAGAAATTCAGAGTAATTGCAGTGAAGATGATCCAGGACCTCGGAAAAACAATAGAGGCAAAGATCAAGAAGATGCAAGAAATGTTTAACAAAGACCTAGAAGAATTAAAGAACAAACAAACAGAGATGAACAATACAATAACTGAAATGAACAGTACACTAGAAGGAATCAATAGAAGAATAACTGAGGCAGAAGAACGGATAAGTGACCTGAAAGACGGAATGGTAGACGTCATTGCTGCAGAACAGAATAAAGAAAAAAGAATGAAAAGAAATGAAGACAGCCTAAGAGACCTCTGGGACAAAATTAAACGTACCAACATTCGCACTATAGGGGTCCAAGAAGGAGACGAGAGAGAGAAAGGAGCCAAGAAAATATTTGAAGAGATTATAGTTGAAAACTTCCTAACTTGGGAAAGAAAATAGCCACCCAAGTCCAGGAAGGGCAGAGATTCCCAGGCAGGGTAAATCCAAGGAGAAACACGCCGAGACACAGAGTAATCAAATTGACAAAAATTAAAGACAAAGAAAAATTATTAAAAGCAAGAAGGAAAAAATGACAAATAACATACAAGGGAACTCCCATAAGGTTAACAGCTGACTTCTCAGCAGAAAATCTACAAGTCAGAAGGGAGTAGCACGGTATATTTAAAGTGATGAAAGGGAAGAACCTACAACCAAGATTACTCTACCCGGCAAGGATGTCATTCAGATTTGATGGAGAAATCAAAAGCTTTAGAGACAAGCAAAAGCTAAGAGAATTCAGCACCACCAAACAAGCTCTACAAGAAATGCTAAAGGAACTTCTCTAAGTGGAAAACACAAGAGAAGAAAAGGACCTACAAAAACAAACCCAAAACAATTAAGAAAATGGTAATAGGAACACACATATCAATAATTACCTTAAAAGTGAATGGATCAAATGTTCCAACCAAAAGACACAAGCTCTCTGAATGGATACAAAAACAAGACCCATATATACGCTGTCTACAAGAGACCCACTTCAGACCTAGGGACACATACAGATGGAAAGTGAGGGAATGGAAAAAGATATGCCATGCAAATGGAAATCAAAAGAAAGCTGGAGTAGCAATACTCATATCAGATAAAATAGACTTTAAAATAAAGACTATTACAAGAGACAAGGAAGGACACTACATAATGATCAAGGAATCAATCCAAGAAGAAGATATAACAATTATACATATATATGCACCTAACATAGGAGCACCTCAATACATAAGGCAAATGCTAACACTTATAAAAGAGTAAATTGACAGTAACACAATAATAGTGGGGGATGTTAACACCTCACTTACACCAATGGACAGATCATCCAAAGAGAAAATTAATAAGGAAATACAAGCTTTAAATGACACAATAGACCAGATAGATTTAATTGATATTTATAGGACATTCCATCCAAAAACAGCAGATTACACTTTCTTCTCAACTGCACAAGGAATATTGTCCAGGATAGATCACATCTTGGGTCACAAATCAAGCCTCAGTAAATTTAAGAAAACTGAAATCATATCAAACATCTTTTCTGAACCACAACACTATGAGATTAGAAATCAATTACATGGAAAAAAACGTAAAAAACACAAACACATGGAGGCTAAAAAATATGTTACTAAATAACCAAGAGATCATGGAAGAAATCAAAGAGGAAATGAAAAGATACCTAGAAACAAATGACAATGAAAACACGACGATCCAAAGCTATGGGATGCAGCAAAAGCAGTTCTAAGAGGGAAGCTTATAGCAATAAAATCCTACCTCAAGAAACAACAAACATCTCAAATAAATAACCTAACCTTACACCTAAAAGAACTAGAGAAAGAAGAACAAACAACACCCAAAGTTAGCAGAAGGAAAGAAATTATAAAGATCAGAGCAGAAGTAAATGAAATAGAAGCAAAGAAAACAGTAGCAAAGCTCAATAAAACTGAAAGCTGGTTCTTTGAGAAGATAAATAAAATTGATAAACCATTAGCCAGGCTTATCAAGAAAAAGAGGGAGAGGACAAAAATCAATAATATTAGAAATGAAAAAGAAGTTACAACAGGCACCACAGAAATACAAAGCATCCTAAGAGACTACTACAAGCAACTCTATGCCAATAAAATGGACAACCTGGAAGAAATGGACAAATTCTTAGAAAAGTATAACATTCCAAGACTGAACCAGGAAGAAATAGAAAATATAAACAGACCAATCACAAGTAATGAAATTGAAACTGTGATTAAAAATCTTCCAACGAACAAAACTCCAGGACCTGATGGCTTCACAGGTGAATTCTATCAAACATTTAAAGAAGAGCTAACACCCATACTTCTCAAACTCCTCCAAAAATGTGCAGGGGAAGGAACACTCCCAAACTCATTTTATGAGGCCACCATCACCCTGATACCAAAACCAGACAAAGATACTACAAAAAAAAGAAAATTACAGACCAATATCCCTGATGAATATAGATGCAACAATCCTCAACAAAATACAAGCAAACAGAACCCAACAACACATTAAAATGATCATACACCATGATCAAGTGGGATTTATCCCAGGGATGCAAGGATTCTTCAATAACTGCAAATCAATCAATGTGATACACCACATTAAAAAATTGAAGAAGAAAAACCATATGATCATCTCAATAGATGCAGAAAGAGCTTTCAACAAAATTCAACACCCATTTATGATAAAAACTCTCCAGAAAGTAGGCATAGAGGGAAACTACCTCAACATAATAAAGGCCATATATGACAAACCCACTGCAAACGCCATTCTCAATGGTGAAAAACTGAATGCATTTCCTCTAAGATCAGGAAGGAGGCAAGGAAGTCCACTCTCACCAATATTATTCAACACAGTTTTGGAAGTCCTAGCCATGGCAATCAGAGAAGAAAAAGAATTAAAAGGAATCCAAATTGGAAAAGAAGAAGTAAAACTCTCACTGTTTGCAGATGACATGATACTATACATAGAGAATCCTGAAGATGCCACCAGAAAACTACTAGAGCTAATCAATGAATTTGGTAAAGTTGCAGTATACAAAATTAACGCACAGAAATCTCTTGCATTCCTATACACTAATGCTGAAAAATCTGAAAGAGAAATTAAGGAAACACTCCCATTTACCATTGCAACAAAAAGAATAAAATACCTAGGAATAAACCTACCTAGGGAGACAAAAGACCTGTATGCAGAAAACTATAAGACACTGATGAAAGAAATTGAAGATGATACCAACAAATGGAGAGATAATACCATGTTCTTGGATTGGAAGAATCTATATTGTGAAAATGACTATACTACCCAGAGAAATCTACAGATTAAATGCAATCCCTATCAAATGACTAATGGCATTTCTTACAGAACTAGAACAAAAAATCTTAAAATCTGTATGGAGACACAAAACACCCTGAATAGCCAAAGCAGTCTTGAGGGGAAAGAATGGAGCTGGAGGAATCAGGCTCCCAGACTTCAGACTATACTACAAAGCTACAGTAATCAAGACAATATGGTACTGGCACAAAAACAGAAAGATAGATCAATGGAACAGGATAGAAAGCCCAGAGATAAACCCACGCACCTATGGTCAACTAATCTATGACAAAGGAGTCAAGGATATACAATGGAGAAAAGACAGTCTCTTCACTAAGTGGTGCTGGGAGAACTGGATGGCTACATGTAAAAGAATGAAATTAGAACACACCCTAATACCATACACAAAAATAAACTCAAAATGGATAAGAGAACTAAATGTAAGACCAGACACTATAGGAAACTAGGAAGAACTAGGAGGAACACTCTTTGACATAAATCACAGCAAGATCTTTCTGGATCCACCTCCTAGAGTAATGGATATTAAAACAAAAATAAACAAATGGGACCTAATGAAACTTAAAAGTTTTTGCACAGCAAAGAAACTACAAACGAGACAAAAAGGCCACCCTGACAATGGGAGGAAATATTTGCAAATGAATCAATGGACAAAGGATTAATCTCCAAAATATATAAACAGCTCATGCAACTCAATATTAAAAAAAAAAACCAACCCAATCCAAAAATGGGCAGAAGACCTAAGTAGACATTTCTCCAAAGAAGACATACAGATGGCCAAGAAGCACATGAAAAGCTGCTCAACATCACTAATTATTAGAGAAATGCAAATCAAAACTACAGTGAGGTATCACCTCACACCAGTTAGAATGGGCATCAACAGAAATTCTGCAAACAACAAATGCTGGAGAGGGTGTGGAGAAAAGGGAACCCTCTTGCCCTGTTTGTGGGTATGTAAATTGATACAGCCACTCTGGAGAACAGTATGGAAGTTCCTTAAAAAATTAAAAATAGAATTACCATATGACCCAGCAATCCCACTACTTGACATATACCCAGAGAAATCTATAATTCAAAAAGACAGATGTATCCCAATGTTCATTGCAACACTATTTACAATAGCCAGGACCTGGAAGCAACCTAAATGTCCATCGACAGATGAATGGATAGAGAAGATGTGGCACATATATACAATGGAATATTACTCAGCCATAAAAAGGAATGAAATTGGGTCATTTGTAGAGACGTGGATAGATCTAGAGACTGTCATACAGAGTGAAATAAATCAGAAAGAGAAAAACAGGGCTTCCCTGGTGGTGCAGTGGTTGGGAGTCCACCTGCCAATGCAGGGGACGCAGGTTCATGCCCCGGTCTGGGAGGATCTCACATGCCGCGGAGCGGCTGGGCCCGTGAGCCATGGCCGCTGAGCCTGTGTGTCTGGAGCCTGTGTTCCGCAGTGCGAGAGGTCAAAACAGTGAGAGGCCCGTGTACCACAAAAAAAAAAAAAAAAAAAGAAAAAGAAAAACAAGTATCTCTTATTAACGCATATATGTGGAACCTAGAAAAATGGTACAGATGAACCATTTTGCAGGGCAGAAATTGACACACAGATGTAGAGAACAAATGTATGGACACCAAGGGGGAAATGTGGGGGTGGTGGTGTGGTGAATTTGGAGATTGGGATTGACATGTATACACTAATATGTATAAAATGGATAAATAATAAGAACCTGCTGTAGAAAAAAATAAATTAATTAAAATTTAAAAATAACAAACAAAAAAACATAACATAGTCAACAAATTTAGAAATTGATGGCATACCTTTTCTGATTCAGATTATAATAAATGATTTTATGCATACCTACATAGTTTTATTATATCAATAAATGTAATCAACTCAGGAAAAAAAAACCATTCAGGATAAAACCTCCACAGCAAACAAAGAAACAGGAAGGAACTTCTTCACCCTCATACAGGGCATCAGTAAAAACCTACAGCTATCAAAAAAGAAAACAAAAATGTATCCAGACATTGTCAAATGTCATCTGAGGGGCAAAGTCGCCCCAAGTTGGGAACCACTGGCACAGGGTCAGTAGTCAGAGGAAAAAAGTCACTCTTAAAAATCTTGCACCCACAATTTCTTTACATGAGTTTGAAAATGTCTTCTCCCCTTTTATGTAATGCTGATGCACTGAGAACTCTAAAAGACCATCTATCATGTTCACACTCGTATCTAAAAAATCCTAGCCAAATTAAGATCATTTGGAAACTGAACCTTGTTGGAGAAAGGAGGCAGTTTGAAGACTGAGTTGCTACAAGCAAATAATTCATCTCTAGTTGGATGAATGTATGTATGTGTGTATGGATGTATGGATGGATAGATATAGATGTAGATAGAGAGATCTATCTATATAGAGATACAGAGAGATTATGTAGAGAGAGATATCTATATAAATATGTAGCTAGTGAAATAAATGTCAAGTACATAAATCCTGCATAATTGCCTCATGTTTATCTATTCAGTATCCTCAAAGTGCATAACCAGATACTATTTGAAAGAGTATTACATAATCAGCTGAGGCAGAATGGCTCAGTCCATCATTCATTAACATTTCAGAGTGGAGAACAGAAAATCATGTAGCATTACTGTATACTAAAACCTGTACTGTCCAATATGGTAGCCACTAGCTAGACGGCGTTATTTAGATATAAATTAATTTAAATTAAATACAATTAAAAATTTATTTTTCAGTCATACAAATCACATTTTAAACACAAAATAACTACATGTGGCTAGTGGCTACCATATTGAGTAGCACAGATATACATCATTTTCGTCATCGCAGAAAGTTTTATTGGACATCACTGACCCAGAGGATTCTATGCAAGTACTTGCATAATCAGTTATTCATCTAACAAACATTTCTTAAACCTCTATGTGTCAGACATTGGGTATTCTAGACAATGAGTATACAGTTTTGTATAAAAGTGAGTCCTTTCTCAAGACTACATAAAGAGCCAGAAGTGTTTTTGATAACAGCTGTTAAAAGTAGCAGACCCTCTGGAGAGTGTGGTTAGCCAGGCATAGCATGACCACTTCTCAACTCTCCTTCCTCTGGGGGTGCTGGTCCACTAGTGGAGAGGGGATCTGTATGAGCTACAGAAGGCCCACCAGGGACCCACAGGTAGAAATTGTTTTTTTCTATCTCCCTCAGACAAAGATCCCAGAACTTCCCGAAGTAATGATATATTAAAGAATCAATGAGTGTTTCTGGTTGGTTTTTAAATCAACAGGGAATTTCCTGTAACCCCAAAAAGTATGTTAATGAAAACCAAACACAAGAGTAGCAAATAGTGAAGGAGTATCAGAGTGACTTAGTCACAAAGGTAAAAAATATCAAATGATAATTTAAGCAAGAAGCCAACCCAAATAAAACAAGGATTGGATTGTGCAATCAGTTAATGTTGATTTATTATAGATGAATCTAGGAAATACAGAAACAACAGATCACTGTGACCCACACCTATGTTCATTTAAATGCTGCAAGGCACTAAGAAACTTAGGCCAAAGGTGTTAATATGCTGCCACCTCCTGGTCCATGTTATTTTTAAAATATATTTTATTGTAATTTCATTTCAAGAGATGAAGTTACATGAGCTGTTTTCTAAACATAGAGTAGTGTAAAGAAAACTCTGACGACCTCTCTCCAATTTCCTCTTAAAATAACCAGTTTAAAATTTCATATATCCCTTCATATCAGTCCTTCTGTATACAAACATAAACAGATATATG
Organism: Mesoplodon densirostris; assembly: GCF_025265405.1. Classification (NCBI taxonomy): domain Eukaryota; kingdom Metazoa; phylum Chordata; class Mammalia; order Artiodactyla; family Ziphiidae; genus Mesoplodon; species Mesoplodon densirostris. The sequence goes on from NC_082661.1 coordinate 132,356,931, forward strand.
TTCGCTTATAAAGGGCTTACCCAATTTTTATTTTTCAAAAATGGCATTATTTTTTACACTCACATAGTGTGCATACACACACACACAATCACACGAGTAGATCTGGGCTTTTGTTTCTGCCAAAATGGTAAACTAGCATAGGTTACTTACTCCCTTCTCCAAATCAATCAAATCAGATAAACTAAGAATAAAGAAGTAAACATGGATTCTAGGTCAGGAAATCATAACAAAAGTGAGATACTGGGAGATGGGGCCATCTTGAATGGGAGTGTGTAGGAAGGGTGGGTGGCTGAAGCCTAGAATTTAATGAAAGAATAGTTGAAGGAAAAGCTTTTTAAGTTTTACTCTGTCCCCCAGCACCTTGACTTGCCCTGTATTACCTTGAGACAACATTCACCTGCTTTTCATAACAGACTAGACTCAGCAATCCAGACCACCAATTTTGGAAGCATCAGGGTAAATTCATACAAAGGAGAAGAGTTCCTAGAAAAGGTAGCAACTAAGCAGCCACTTTCAGGTATTCTTTACCTCACCCTCACTCCTCCAAACCTCCAGGGCCAGTGAATTCAAGTTTAAGAACATGGTTTCCCCCCAGTGCTTCTTCACTTTGAAAGCCCAACTCTGTCGCTGTTAGTCTCACAGTCAGCTTTCACCTGCAGTGGAGAGACAACACTGAGCTTCTCAGTCATGCTCGAGTCCCTCCCACCAGCTCATTTCTAGTGGCTTTGGTAAACAACATGGGCCTGTCCCTGGTACATATCCACAGGTAGGTCTTCTGGCTTCACATAACATATCCATTCCAGAATTCCCATTTCCCTCAGCCTCTATTTTTTTCCTCCAATGTCTGCCTGGGCAACTAGAGAATTTCTGCTTCACTCAGTCCTGACTATTGCTTCTTCCAGGCTGTTAAGATCAACTCTTGCAGCAAGTGTGCCCAATCTCCTTGGTTCTTCCAAGGATATTAAATTCCCTACCTCAAGAAGGTCAATAAATTCTTACTTATTCCATATTCAATTCAGCCCTCCTTCATCATGCACCCTCAAAACCCAATGCCAGGACCAGGAGTACTCCTCTGTCAGCACATACTCACTAATTCTTACAATTTCTTCAGTGCGTAGTCTCCTTCCTCCCTTCTCAGGCTCAGCAGATTCCTAGCTGAGTTACTGGCCTGATTGTCAATTGAGGAGGAGAGAATATCTCTTGAGGAGGCACCTGTTGCCTTGTGGGGGAGAGGGCTCTGCAGCATCTTTCACCATGGGAGAAGGGCTAGTTCTTACTAAAGAACAAGGGACTACTTCTACAAACTCTGAGGTTCAAGGAATCTGCAGGACCAATACCAATATCTATCCACCTGTCTCCATTTTACATTTCAAGGTCCCAGGTTTTTCTCTACCAGGTCCCAACCTAAGCAGAGCAGATCTGCTTTGACTAAGCATTCAAACTCTGGGAAACTAACTATTAAATCTGTAGTCTACTCTTCCTCTGCAGGAGGTAAGCATCTCTCTGTAACTGGCTCTCATGCTTAGCCTTTAACTGATTTTAAACAACCCTCTTTTCTCCTTATCTCTCTGCAAGGCAACAATACAATTTAGCAGTAACCAGCCAATTCCACTATTTTTGTAGTCATTCTTCCTTCTCATCTCTTTTAATTGCCTGAACCATCACCCTGCAACAGGATCCCCTCCACCAGGAAGTTTTCCCAGATCACCATTGGTGAAGTCTTTAGCAATTCAGTTGTCACCTTATGCTAGGGATTATCTGTGCCCTGCATGCCACTCAGAAATGTCCTCTTTACCCAATAGGCAGGGAAATGAGTTTGTTGGTCCTCAATTTTCTGAAATCACTCAATCAGACCCCAAAGTTGGATTTGAGGTACAAGAGATTTATTGGGGAAAATTTCTGTGAAGAAAATGAGATACGTGTTGGAGGAGGCAAGGAGACCCCTCAGGATGCAGTTCAAGTCCAACACTTGTGCAGGAGAGGAGAAAGGGAGAAGAGTTAGAAACAGTTTCACATGGCAGTGCAGGTCCAAGAAAATTTGGCCAAGTCTATGGGGAGTCCTCAAGTTAAAGTCACCCATCAGAGAAGCCCCACATTTCCTAGGAATATTCCTGCCTTAACAAGCCTGCTGTGTTGGTCCAAGGCCAGGAGAAGCCTGTAGGAAGCATGGTCTCAGTATGAGTGCTGTGGAGGGCTCAGAGCACAGAAGCTGGGGCCATCTGTCAGTTACATTCTCCTAGATGGGAGATCTCAGAAGAAGCACACTTCCACCATCACCACAACCATGGATCCCTGCCTAAAACTACGCACAAAGGTAGACTCCAGAAATGGAGTAGAAACATAAGTGAGAGGGAAAAAAGAATGACGAATACAAAAAAAAAAAAAAAAAAAAAAAAAAAGGAAGAATGTCTTTGCAACCTAGGAAAGGAATAGATTGTTAAAGTAAAACACAGGGAATATTAACTATAAGGCAAAAAAAAAAAGTGACTGCTCACTGCTTCTGTTAGGTAAAATAACAGTATGGATAGAATGGAAGTAGATATTTAAAATATTTAAAACTGAAAAGGTAGTGATAACCTTATCAAAATATACAAAATACTCTTGCAAATCAACAGGGAAAGGAACAACCACATTAGAAGTTTGGGAAAATAATACAAAAGGGCAATTTTTAAAAAGAAGTAAGCATATAAAACAAATGCTCAAAGAATTAGTGTTCAGAGAAATACAATGAAAACAAAAGTAAGGCATCACTTTATACCTAATAAGCAAGTAGAATAATGGCAAAGTGCAAGCAAGGATGTACACCGTTCATGACTACGGATATTATCAGTCAATTTTAGTTAAATTATGTATACACATGTCCTATGACCCCCAAATTCTATAATCTATCATATCATGCACAAAGTGAATTTCGAATTGTTTCCTTCTACATCTTCTTCAGATCAGATTAGCTGGAAAGGTTTTAATTTCCTGTATAATTTCAAGTGCAAGCCAGAAATCAAGAACACAGGAAGTTTTCATTTAATAATAGTTTAGCTATGAGAATAGGAGACTTACAGCAGAAGGAAAAACACACATTCTCAAGTGACGCTGTCAACCTTCACAGTCTTCAGAATTGATGACCCATCTCTATGTAATTGTTGAAGGACGGAGAGTGTTTTCTCAGAATAAACTTCCCTAGGTTGTTAGAGTAGGCAGTAAAGGATGATCCTAGCATTCTGTGCAAAACAAATGACATATATTACATCTCTTAGAGGTACAGGGAGTAGAAGGAGAAAGGTTTTGTACATCACTCTTTTAATTTAAATAGATTCTCATATTTATAACTAATACCTGTAACTAACTGCACTAACTGGCAATTTTGATTGAAATAAATACATTAACACATTTTCTTCTTTTTGTTCTACTTAATGCAAAGTATAGACAGTATGATATCTATGCCTATGATATTCCTAGATTATAATCTAAGCCATGTCCTTTCCTTTCCACAGAACAGGGTAAACAGTCTCCTGAAACCTCTAGGGCAATAGCTTTCATGGGGACCATCTCTCAGGAGATGGAGATTCTAAGTAAGTAGGATTCCAGTTATGCCCTGCTCACCTCAACCAGAACTGCTTCAGTGTGATTTGTTTCATGTATTTAGCTTCAGCATAAAATTCATTTAGAGCAAGTAGTTCCACTGCTTTGTCTCCCCCACCCCCAATAACCATTGTAATTCCTTGTTTTAGGAGGATATTTGTTATATTTTGTGACTTAGTAGAGTTGGAGTATAGAATCTTATATAATGAGAAGGTGATTTTGAAGAGAATAAATGCAAGTCATGACAATTCAATGGATGTGGGAGACCCAGGAATGGATGGAGGGGAATTAGAGAACAATATCTTGTTTGGGCATATTGAATTTGAGATATCAGAAACAGATACACATAGGACTATTCCAGGAGGCAGAACTTTAAGTCAGAAGAATTATAACAAATATTTAAAAAGACTTGTGGGTCAAATGCACACATATGATATTTAAATCTGTCACAGTGGATTAGAAAGCACAGAAGATAAACTTCATGATATGAATTTGGAAATGACTTCTTGGACATGACACCAAAAGAACAGGTGACAAAAGAAAAAACAGATAAAATGGACTCCATCAAAATTTAAAAATTTGTGTATCAGTGAACACTATTGACAGAGTGAAAAGACAACCCACAGAATGAAAGTAAATATTTGAAAATCATATATCTGTAAGGGATTAGTAGCCAGAAATATATAAAGAACCTCTACAACTCAACAACTAAATTCAAATTCAAAAATGGGCAAAGTACTTAAACAGCTATTTCTCCAAAGAAGATACACAAATGGCAATAGACATGTGATATGTTGCTCAACATCACTAATCATTAGGGAAATGCAAATCAAAACCACAGTGAGATACCACTTCACAGCCATCAGGATATGAAAAAACAAAAAACAGAAAATAACAAGTGTTGGCAAAGATGTGAATAATTTGGAACACTTCTGCACTGTTGGTGGAATATGAAATTATATAACTGTAATAGGAAATGGTATGGCAGTGTCTTAGTCCATTATTGTTACTATAACAAAAACATCATAGACTGGGTGGCTTACCAATAAACATTTATTTCTCACAGTATGGAGGCTGGGAAGTTCAAGGTCAAAGTTCAGGCAAATCCGTGACTGGTGAAAGCCTGCTTCCTGATTCTTAGATGGCCATCTTCTTGCTGTGATCTGACATGCAGAAGAGGCAAGAGAGTTCTCTGGGGTCTCTTTTATTAGTGTACTAATCCCATTCATGATGGTTCTACCCTCATGACCTCATGACCTGCCAAAGGCCCTACCTCTTAATACCATCACATTGGGGGTTAGTATTTCTACATATGAATTTTGAGAAAACACAAACATTCAGTCCAAAACAAGTTGTTCCTCAAAAAAGATGAAACATAGAATTACCATATGACCAATGATTTTACTTCTGGGTACATATCCAAAAGAACCGAAAGCAGGGACAGATATTTGTTTTGGGGTTTTTTTTGTTTTTCATTTTTTTAAAATCTATTTTATTGAAGTATAGCTGATTTACAATGTTCTGCTAATTTCTGCTGTACAGTAACGTGAATCACTTATACATATATATTCTTTTTCATATTATTTTCCATTATGGTTTATATCAGGATATTGAATATAGTTCCCTGTACTATACAGTAGGACCTTGCTATTTATCCATTCTATATATAACAGTTTGCATCTGCTAACCCCAAACTCCCAACCCATTCCTCCTCCACCCGCCCTTGGCAACCACAAGTCTGTTCTCTATGTCTGTGAGTCTGCTTTTGTTTTGTAGATAAGTTCATTTGTGTTATATTTTAGATTCCACATATAAGTGGTATCATATGATATTTGTCTTTCTCTGACTGACTTCACTTAGTATGATAATCTCTAGGTCCATCCATGTTGCTGCAAATAGCATTATTTCATTCTTTTTTATGGCTGAGTAATATTCCCTGAAGAAAATCTTTATGATAAAAGATGGAGGAAGTTCATTGTGGTGTCCAGATTATTATATATTCTCTAAAACGTTGACCCTTCAAGGGTTGGGAGGTTGTTTAGGACTCTTTTCCTTTATTGAGTTTGAAACCGGTAGCTGTACTTTTTTCCCATTACACCTTCTTTTCTCTCTTCTCTTACTCGTTATTACCATTGCTATTACTACAACCAGCAGCCTTCTCCCTTCCTCTCTTCTCAGTTCAGCTTATTGAATCAATAGCTATTTACTAAGCACCTAATATGTGGCTGTGAATCTGCTCTAGGCTTGAAGAGCTGACATCCCAGCTGGTTAGACTAGGGTTTAAAGCATGAGACACACCCATTGAGTAAGGAATCATTGATTAGTAAAACAACAACACTTCAGTGCGTGGATTTTGCAAACTCTGTTTTGGATTCAGAATGAGCAAGTAGATGCCTGGCTCTCCTCTGTGATCCAGAACAGCTGGTTGAATAACTGAGCAGGCGATGAGTTTGGTACCACTGAACTTATAGCCTCTAGAAGAGAATTGATAGCCGGAACAAGGAAAGGATTTGTTTCATTCTGCAGTGAAATCAAGTTGCAATTTAGTATCCTGACTTCTTTTCTCTTGATTTTGCCATTAAAGCATGTTGTCTTCTTATAGTAAATCATTAATGAAGTCACTAAAATAATGGAGGAAAGCAAGGTAAGAAAACCATAAAACCATACATTGCTAGGACTAATGATGCAATATTGCCAAGAAATTAACAAAGTCTCTTTTCATTCCTTTATAGCAAGGGAAAACAAAAGGAGTGACCAGTTACATAACCTTTCTCATGAAAATTTTCATACAGAAAATGTACAGAATAGGCAATGTAATACCTCCAGTAGTGATGGAGTAGAGATTTCTCTTATCTAAAATGTAGTAATAGCTCACATATCAGTGTTTAGGGCAATAAACAACTACATCACTAATTTCTACCTTAGAATCATGAATGATTTCACCTTCTATCTCCAAAAAGGGACAGATATGTGTACCTATGTTCATAGCAGCATTATTCTCAATAACCAAAATGTGGAAGAAACTCAAGAGTTTGTTCACAGATGGATAAACAAAATGTCATATGTATGTCATAAAATGGGATATAATTCCACCTTTAAAAAGAAGAAATCCTGACACATGCTACAACATGGATGAACTTTGAGGACATTATGCTAAGTGAAATAAGCCAGTCACAAAAAGACATACTATATGATTACACTTACATGAAGTACCTATAAAGTACATAGGGTCATCAAATTAATAGAGACAGAACGTAGAATAGTGGTTGCCAGAGGCTGGGGGAAGGGGGAAATGGGAAGTTAATGTGTAATGTGTACAGAGTTTCAGTTTGGGAAGATGAAAAAGTTCTAGAGATGGATGGTGGTGATGGTTGCAGAGCAATGTGAATGTTCTTAATGGCACAGAACTGTACATTTAGAAATGGTTAAGATGGTAAATTTTGTTATCTGTATATTTTATCACATTAAAAAAGAGAGACAGAAAAGGAGGGAACAAAGAGAGAACAAAGAAGATATCCATGTCAAGACTGAGACAGAAATTGGAGTTTTTAAATACAAGCCAAGGAACTCCTGGAGTCACCAGAACTAGAAGAGGCAAGGAAGGGCTCCCTGGCTCCCTTGAGCCTTTGGAGGGAGTGCAGTCCTGATGACACCTTAATTTCAGACTTCCGGTCTCCTGAACTGTGAAGTATTACATTTCTGTGTTTGTGGTCATTTGTTACAGCAGCCTCTGGAGCCTAACACAATGATGTAGGAAGCAAGGTCATCAGCTAAGAGTGAGAAGTGAAGGGGTTTGAGAAAAGAGGAGAGGTGAGAAATTGTTGACCAGGAGTGTGGGAAAGGGAAGAGCCTACGAACTATAAAATGACTGTCTGCAGCACTAAGGGCCCACTTTAGGATCACGGACAGGAATTTAAAAATAGATCAATCAGTTTGTGTTTTTCTAGAGGCCGGTTTATCTGCACAAGGGTACAGGTGAGGAATCATAAAAAGTTGGCTTTATCCAAGGTTATCTTTTCATCAAGAGAGTACAAAGTAAAAGAGAAGTAAAGGAGTTGTGATGTATGTAAGGAAGTAATTTTAATAAATTTTTTTAACTGCTCTAATCTCCAAGTACCCAAAATGTACCTTGGCACATCATAGAAACTGGGAAAATATTGATTTAATGAATTACTGAATGCCATGATGTTACCGTGTTAGGCTTCTCTGAAATAACCATCACACAATGGAGTTTGAGCTACTATGTACAATGACTCCTAAGCTATGTGATGCTTTCCATCTGTTCATTTCCAACATGACAACACTTGTTTGTCACCTGGTATCAGTCCTGTAATTTCCCCTTAGCAGAGAGAGGACAAAAATATCAGTTGAAAAAAAAATATCATTCAGAGAAATATCTTACATCTCAGTCAAGAAAGGTATATTGCTATTGTCTCATGATATAATCCTTATGCAGTATAATAGTTTTTAATATTCATATTTCAGTATTTCATATTCAATCGGTTAGTCCTCTACCTCCAGTAAACAAAGACTCGGAAAGCTAAGAAGCCAGATGATGTCAGGGCCTATAGAAAAGTTCCAAGCAAACTTCTTGCCATGTTCTGCCATGCTGACATTCAGGGTAGTCATCTTTTGATCTCAGTACAGTTCTCTGTTCAGTTCTTATATATGCCAGTTAGTGTGGGTGGCATATTACATGTACTGTTACATTCATTCCTACAATAGCCTGGAAAGCTGTTATTAATTTCATGTACAGACGAGGAAGCTAAGATGCAGAAGAGCCAAGCAGCAGCTATGTGGGGAGCCAGGATTTACAGTCGGTTGTATCTCCCTCCAAGTCTGGGCTCTGTCTACCAGGCCTTCTTCCACCAACAATGGAAGCTGTGATTTATTACCAGATATCGTGCTAGGCAGTTCCACACACATTATGTTGTTTAATTCTCATAAAAGTATTGCACATTAATGGTATCAGCTCATTTCATATAGAAGGAAACTGATGCTCAAAAGATCTAAGTAGCCTGTCCAGGTTCACATAACTTTCAGAGTGTCAGAATTCCATTCAAAGTCAGGCCCCATTTCATTATTCCATGAAGCACTCTGTCAAGAACAAAGGAGGGAAAAGAAGGAAGGGAAAGAAAGGAAAATAAAAGAAAGGGATGAATGAAACTATGTGTACTCCTTGTATAGTTCAATAGGATATGCTTCATTAACTGTTTCTCTCTTAAATAGTAGGAAAATATATGCATATAAACTACAGGCTTAATAATAATAATGCTTAATATTTCTGTGGTGCTGCAATTGCACAAAGCACTATTCTAAGCCTTTTACACTTATTAACACATTTACATTTCAAAAAACCCTACAAGGTACTCACTAGCATTATTCCTATTTTACAGACATGGAAACTGCTAAGATTTGAACCCTGGCATTCTGATTCTAGAGTCTATGCACTTAAAGCACTATGTGGTATTAAGATTATTTCAATAGTGTTAGAAGCAATTTCCTTAAGTGTTAGAAGCAATGACTGCTGAAAACCTTTATTTAAAGTAGTGTTTCCCTTTAAATGGGTATCACTGGGTTGTAAGATCATAATCAAGGCTAAACACTAAGTATATTCATAATTCATGTAGCTGTTAAAAAGAATAAGGTAGGTAGATCTGTGTCTCCAAACACAGAAACATCTTCTAAATATTAAGTAAAGAAAGAGTGAGTTGCCCAAGGGTGTTTGCATCATGACATTGTTTAATTAACACTCATATATGTTTTTCTATGAATATATGTGTGTATGTGTCTGTGTCTGTAAATGCTTAGTATGTTCCATGAAAAGATGGACCCTAATAACAATGGTTGCTTCTGAGGAGAAGGAAATAAATCATGATTAGGACATGGTCAAACTGAGTTTCAGCCTCATTTCTAATGTTTTAATATTCACAAAGAGTTGGTATTCATGTTGTCTAATTGAAAATATTATTTGGTTCCCTTATCTTCTCTTTTTATTTTCTTCATTATAATAAATCTCTCTCTCCCTCTCCCCCTCTGTGTGTGTGCGTGTGTATATATATACACACATACACATATATGTATATAAATATAGAGATATATATGTATAAATATATATTACATAAATATAAATTAAATTACACTTATTACATTAAGTCATTAAGGGAAAAAATCCGGTTTGATATGAATTTATTTGTATGTACTCTGAGAAATAGGTATTTTTTAAAAGTAAAATGATTATGTATTAATAAACTCACTGTACCTCTGATACATGGAGATAGCAGTTTTTCAACAAAAATTTAAGGAGTATTTCCTGAGTCATATTATGAATCTTGGTTTTAAGAATATCTGATTGTTTTTATTGAGAGCTTTTTATGTGAAGGTTTCTTTAAGATATTTGTATACCTGCCAATAATCTTCTTTAAACTCTTAATCCTAGTGCATTCCTAAAGTATTTCTCATTCAAATCCCTGAAACCAGTTCCTTCTCCTTTAACAAAATTAGTCAATACCAAAAAAAGAAATATTGCTTTCTTGTTGGGACTATGCTGCCTCTGGAGCTATTCTATGGGTTGAGGCTTCTCTGTTCAGACTTGTCAAACTAGTTTCATTTCAAGTACTTGTAATTTGTTTCCTTATGTCTTCCAGCCATAGACCTCTAATATATCGAGGTGTAATATAATGATTAGAAAGTCAGGTTGAGAGGGCACAGACCTCTAAGATCATATTCTTCCTCCCACAGATGATGTATCGGTAAGTTCAGTTTTGTTTAGTAATGGCTTGTTTGCTCTATTGTCTGTCAGTGGCTAGATCCCCGGAATGTCGGAGGACTGCCTACATTGGATGTTATGAAATTTGTGGAATTATTATAGCAGCTGGATTAGTTAATCTCTGTAGTTAAAATCAATATTTTTGTATTAAAAATCATTATTAACATTATTTCATGTCGCCAAGTTCAATAGTTGGGATTTTAGAGGAAGTTAATGAAAAACTACATCATATTGTTGTTTTGACTGCTTCTGATTTTGGAGGGGGGTGGGGGAGAAAGGTGTTAATTTGTTTTAAGAAAAGCCTCCTTTCAGTAATCTGACTAAACTTAGCTTCTGTAACACTTTTCTCCAGCTCCTTTTCCTCATACCTTATAGTCAGTCATTGGGAACTAATGCAGATTGGGAGGTCAAAATCTGCCGAGACACCTGCCTTCATAGATATTTCAGGACTTCTTGAGGGGAGAAAGGAGACGAGATCCTGATTAGGGAAACTGTTTACTCTCTAAAATTTTTCCTGTTAAATATTAAAGAGAAAAGAAAACTATAAATTATTTCAAGTTTTTTTTTTTCAAAGTAAGGTTTGCCACATGCAAAGGAGAGGAAAAAAATAAGATTTCTTGGCATAACCTTTGATACAATTAAAATAGAGATTTTAAACATCAATGACAATAATATTTCAAGATTGTTTAGATGTATGCCATTTTCAAAACATTTTTACACATTTTATTTCATTTAATAGTCAGGACACCCCTGTAAGATCAGCAGAACAGTTACCAACTACCATTTTAAAGTGATGAATCTAAGAGAAACAGATCTTAAGGGGCTTCTCTGTAACGACAGAGCTGTGATGTCAAGATCAGAGCACTGCAACCCACAACTCCTTAAATCCAGTCTTCCGGGACTCTTGCAGCCTCTCTAGGTGGCAAGGATTCCATCTGAGGCCTTTCAGAGATGAGAACTTGAAACTAGGTCAGCCCCTAAATTAGTGAACTTCACTGGGCTTCCTTCCCCACTAATAAAATGCACATTTGGATCAGTCCTTTAGTGAGCAAATAGTAATTGCCAGAGGGTCTCTGACATCCTTAGGCAGGGTCTACAGTGCTTCACACATAATTGGCACTCCACATATTTGTTGTACAAATTAATGAATAAACAAATGTAAATATCTAGCATTAGTGTTTTGCTTATTAAAATTCATTGAATTTGAAAATGCATATTCCATGTCTATGGAAATCATGATATTATAGAGCAGTAGTTCCAACCTTTCGTATTTCATATTCCCCAAATTATTCTTTTAAAAAATCAAGTCTCATCATTATGGACACCAAAAGCCTTCTTTTCTAATGCATATTTATGTGTTTAGAGGAATGTTTTCAGTTTAAGGGAAGTAAATTATAGGAGTAATATTGGGGGTCAGTGCAATTGTTCAGAACATCCATGACAAAGAAAGGGGACAGTGAGAAACACTGAATGTTTATGGTTTCTTTAAGATAAACTAATGGAACATTAATCCAGGATTTGGAGGATTTGCAGGAGATGGCCAGGCAGTCTTAAGGATTGAGGGAAAGCAAATGCTTAATAATTACTATGACGCCCTATGTCTCACCTACACTAATTTGACAGTACATTCTATAGTCGTGTCGGCCATCCTTACTTTTCCACTAACAAGAAACTCAGTGTGGAAGCTGTGTCAAAATGTACTTGATTCATATCTTTGCTGTTTCTGGTCTGTTGAAACTTGGATCTGTTTTCTATGGGTTTTTGACCCTCCTCTCTACCTTTCAGAGATAGTATTTAGTGTTCCAACTTTGCTGTGAATATCCATTTGCATTTGCCTTTAGCAATATCCATACCCCTACTCTTTCCTATAAATTGATTAGGTGATATAATCACTGAAAATCTCAACTATTTCTCTTTTAAAAGATAAAATGTCAAATGACTTCTTCATCTGAGATTGCTGTCCTGTTCTCAGATGACTGGCATCTCTCTCTTCCTATTGCCATTATTTTCAGCATTGCTTAATAAATGCAAAAAGTAGATTTCTCCTTGTCATTATCCTCATTTAGAGAAAATGCTTCGCAAGCACTCATGTTGTACATTTTAATTTCATTTTGAATACTCATTTAAATCAACTTGCTAATTTGCCAAGTTCATTCTCTAATATACTCAAAAACTATATCTTCAGACTTAAAGCCAAAATAACAAGGTAAAACCTCCATGTTACTTACTGATCACTAAACTTTGTGTAAATTATCAATTAAATGTTACTGTTTTGTTAGTTTTTAGCAAACACATAGTGCTTGCTGGGTGCCACATATGCATATTATATTACCTCATTTAATTCTCACAACAATTCTATGATTAGGTACTATTATTATCTCCATTTTATAGATCAAAAAGTAACTAGCCCTACATCACAGGCTAATGAGTGGAAGCTGGGATTTGAGGCAGTCTAGAACTCAAGCCTGAGCTTAACTATTAGGATATCCTGTTTTTTTCTTTCTCAAGAGAAAAAAATCAATTTTTCCATTTTAATTTAACATTTGAGTAAGAGATTCATAATGTTAGTTATGCAGTAAAGCTTTATCTATAAATGTATTCATATCATTGAAATTTAAAGGCTAGTTTATAGTATCCTTTTCTTTCTTTTGCTTTTCTTCTTTCCAATTGTCTGTCATACAAAGAATAATGTATTTGTAGATAAAATAGGGAGGCTGGCAAATATGTATACAAAATACTTGGAAACCAAGATAATAGAAATTTATGTTCAGATAAGCATATATGAATCTATAGTAGGTGGTAGTTTATTTGTAATTACTGTAATAGCATCTACCATTTATTACCTATTTACAAAATATTCATCATTTTCCATATATTATCTCATTTATTTACAATCCTCATATAAGTTAACTATTATTATCCCATTTTACAGAAAAAGAAAGCAGCCCTAGATCATAGAGTTATTGAGCTTTAAACCCAAGCTATACACACTATCTTACCCCCAATACATTCATAACTGTGCCTCTGAAACATCTGGGCAACGACAGGAAATTGACCCACTACGGATACAAAAATAATATAAGCAACAACTGTAGTATTATTACTGTAGTATTAGCATACTACTAAAGGCTTTCACATTCATTATCAGAGTGGCCTGGTTATGATGGTACTGATAGACTTGAAGTCAGAAAGATAAGGCCTCCCCTTAGCTTTGTAACCTGTGTTGATTTTCCTCTCTGATCCTCAGTTCCTCATTAGTGAATGGTGATAAGACACACCTCACCAAGCTGTGGCAACAAATACATAAAATAGCTCCTATGAAAACTCCTGACCCAGAGTAGGAATTTGATATGTGCTAGAGTCCTTCATATACTCATTTCACTGCCTCACATCCTTGGGTAGTATTTATTATCACCATTGTACAAGTGAGAAAACTGAAATTCAGAGAGGTTTCATTAACTTCTCAAGATACATGTTAAAGAGTTATAAGCATGGACTGAAGCCAAAGTCCTTTGACTCTAAAAGGTAGGGCAGATCTGCAATACAAATAGGCCTAGAGAAGGTTTGTCCAGACAGGTAAAAACTTAAAGGAATTAAAAAAAAAATCTTTGTCTTGGAAAAACTGTGTTTTTCTTTACTATCACACGATTACCACACACAATACTTCTGACATCAGCTGGGTAGGGTTTTCCCCCAAGCAATTCTCCAACACCAGCTGGGAATCTTACAATTCAATTCAATTATGACACTAACCAGAGTTAGTGCAGGCCCCACAGGTTAAGGGATCAGTCCCATAAGACTGCCCGTGCCGCCACTTCAGATGTCAATCCCAAGTCCCAGTTGTTACCTGTGTTCCTGACTGGCGGGCTATAAAATGGAGCTTCCTACAATCCCCTCCTCTGATTTGATTAATTTGCTAGAGTGACTGCAGAACTCGGGAAAACAATTTATCTACTAGATTACCAGTTTATTACAAAGGTTATTAAAGGATATGTATAAACAGCCAGATGAGGCAATATATATGAAGGGTCCACAATGCAGGAGATTCTGTCCTCAAAGAGTTGAGATGCTCCCTCCTCCCAGCACGTAGTTGTGTACACCAACCCAGAAGCTCTTTCATCATATACAACTGGGATTTTTGTGGAGGCTTCATCACATAGGTATGAATGATTATTAACTCGATCTCCAGCCCCCTTCTCTTCCCAGAGAATAGAAGGGGGTGGTGGAGCTTAAAGTTCCAAGCTTCTAATCATGGCTTTGTCTTTCTGGCCCCCAGAAAGACTAGCCCCCATCTTGAAGCCATCTAGGAGCCCATCAAGAGTATCTAACTGGAATAAAAGACACTGCTATCATCCAGGAAACTCCAAGGGCTTTAAGACCGCTATCTCAGGAACTGGGGCCAAAGACCAAATATTAGAACAAAAGATGTTCCTAGTGCTCTTCATCACTTGGGAAATTACAAGGGTTTTAGAAGGAACTGGGTGCAGAGACCAATATATATATATATATATATATATATATATATATATATATATATATATATATATATATATATATATATATATATTCTATTATTTCATAATCTTTAACTCTCATTTTTTTTTTTGCGGTATGCGGGCCTCTCACTGTTGTGGCCTCTCCCGTTGCGGAGCACAGGCTCCGGATGCGCAGGCCCAGCGGCCATGGCTCACGGGCCCAGCCGTTCCGCGGCATATGGGACCCTCCCAGACCGGGGCACGAACCCGTATCCCCTGCATCGGCAGGCGGACTCTCAACCACTGCGCCACCAGGGAGGCCCAACTCTCATTTTTGTTACCTTAATGGAAATTCATTATTTGTGATATTTTAAATATTTATAGAAAAGAAGTTTACAATACTTGTTATCATCCATATGGCAGAGATTGAGACAAAAGCATTATATGTTGTATCATGAGTTACATGAGGGTAGAAACCATATTTTATTCATCCTTCCCTCCCTAAGCCCTGCATGATTCCTTAAAACATAATAAAGTCTCAATGAAACGTTGTGGAAAAGAAAAATAGTTGGGTAAATGGACAGATGGATGAATAGTTGAATGGATACATAAAAGGACAAATTAAATGACAAAGGGGGAATAAGAAATATTGCAATATATGATTAATTCTCAGTAGTTTGCTAGGACATATTTATGGTATATAAGGCTCTACAAACAACTCATTTTGCACACATGCATAGACTCCTAGCCTAGACCTTAACCTCTAACCTGAGACATATTTTACAAACCTTAATAAGTGGGACTGCACTTTGTGTCAAAAACATGCTAGACTAAACCAAACACACACATCACACAACTCCATAACATCTGGTGCTGTCTACCTTTTCTAGTAAATTAGAACATTCTGTAATAAATTTGTTTTGTTACTGAATCTCTTTTTCCCTTATTAATAGTGTACTTGTAAAACAGGATTTCCATTTCATTGTGTCACTCAGGGCCACCCAGGACACATTTTTTGTTGATTAACATTGCATTTAAAATATTTGGGGGATTTCCTAATATACTACCTATCTAAGCTTTCTCTTGTGGGGCCACTCCAAGATGATCCTAAATTCCAAAATGCTACTGGTATAAAAATTATCTACCATGAATATTCTCAGGGTGAAATGCCCACTTTCTCAGCATGGCGAATTTCTAACAAGTGTGCAATATTAAGAAGAACAAAAATGCTGATAATAGCTCATATTTACATAGCATTTACTATGTGCTGGTCATTTCACATGAATTAATGCACTTAATTTTCATGGAAATCCTGTGAGGTAGGTATTAATTTCATCTCCATTTTACAAATGGGCGAACTAAAACAAAAAAAAGGATCAAATATGTTGCCATCTATTACAGAGCTAGCAAGTGCCAGGGCTAGGATTTGAATTCTGGTAGTTCAACTCCAGAGATTGGGCTCTTATCCTTAATACTATACCACCCCCAGTAGAAGTGAGTTCAATCATGTTGCATTAATTTAAACTAACATGTGACTATGCTCTACCTCTAATGCAAAATCTAAGTTCAACACTGTAAGGTCGGATCTTAACAGACAGCACCGCGAAACAGAGGAAAGCTTCAAGTGAGCTTTGTTAGGGGGCACTCCCGGGCGAGGTTCACTGGTCCGAGAGAAAAGGGCCAGAGAAGTCGCACCCGGGCAAGGGTTGGGCGAGATTTTATAGGGGGAGAAGAGAAAGGGGTGTGGTGAATCTGGGAGGGTGCAGGGTATTCCTTATTTGGTGGCCTCTTCGGGTATCGTGGCGATATCTGGTGCCGGTTACATCAGTCTTGGCACCGCTAGTCCCGCCCCTTGAAAGGCGGGAAGGCTGGGCCGGGTGGAAAGCTCCCCCAGGTCAGTTCCTGGAACTGGGTGGTCCGGAGAGTTTCGGTCTGATGCAACCTGTGAATCTGATTGTGTTCTCCTGCCTCGGGTCAGTTGGCCTTACAAACACCATTTAAGAAAGACTTTGTGGGACCTCCCTGGTGGTCTAGTGGTAAAGAATCAGCCTTCCAATGCAGGGGACGCGGATTCCATCCCTGCTCAGGGAACTAAGATCCCACATGTTGCGGGGGCAAATAAGCCCGCGTGCCACAACTACTGAGCTCGTACGCCTTAACGAGAGAGCCCACGTGCCGCAAACTACAGAGCCCATGCGCTCTGGAGCCCGCACACCACAACTAGAGAGAGAAAACCCACACGTCACAACTAGAGAGAAGCCCGTGTGCCACATAAAGACGCTGCCCCGCAACAAAAAGATCCCACATGCTGCAAAGAGGAGCCCACATGCTGCAATTAAGACCCAACGCAGCCAAAAAAAAATTAAAATATAAAATAAAATGAAAGACTTTGTGCTAAACTAGCACAATAAAACTCCCTATTTTGCCTATATATGAAGGTGAGAGAATTAAATGCCAGTCACTTCTTAGAATAAGGCTAGAGAATGCCTCCTTACTGAACCAGGACAGGGAAACCTAGAAGGGATAAGAATCTGAAATTAATTTAACTCACTAGGGCTGGGTAGATGCTAGAGGAAAGACAGAGCTGCCAGGATTTGTAGTAAATCCAGCCCAGCAGGTCAGATGTGATAAGCAGTGAGTAATTGTGTTCTTGTCAGGAACTGTCAGGGGTGGGAGTATCCCTCGAAGAGGAAGAAGTACATCTATGCGGAATCCAGGAGAGGTAGTCTCAATCCCCTTTAGGTCACGTTTTCTTCTTCCAGCTCAAAATTCTCAGTTTTGCTCCCTTTTTGCCAGTGTGCCTAATTTCCACCCCTGGGACCAGGGTGAAGGCATTTCCCTAGATACGTGAAGAAGTTGAGTCTTGTCTTTTCTGGCATCCTCATTTTCTTTTTCTGAGTCCCCTGAATTCAGCTCAGCCTGAAACTCTTCATTATTTTCTACAGAAGATGTTCTTTGGTCTAGACTCACAGTGGTATTTTATTCAATTTTGCCCCTCTCTCTTTGTCCCAGCCCTCACGCCATTCATATCTGGGAGTTAAATATAGAAGGAATACCAGCAGTTTTCTTTGTTTCTTCTTGTCTTTTTTTTTTTTTAACCTCCTGACAATAAAGCATTCCATGGAGCAGCACACTGGTGTAAATACATCTAGAGCCATGTTTTCAAAACTGTGTTCTGTGGAACATCAGACTCCCATGAGATACCACTAGATAGGATGATTTTTAATGAGCACATTTGGAAAACTTTTATTTCAGTCCAATTCATTAAATAGTATTCAAGTATTTACCAAGAGTCAGATAATGTATTTGGTACTGGGGTTGTGTCAGTGAACAGGATATATGCAAAAACCAAAGCAGAAATGCTGCCTCACCCTTACTCCCGTTTAAAACCATTAAAGGCTCTAAGACTTCTAGAAGTGAGAATCCTATTTAACTTTCTTTAACCCATTTTTTTTTCCAAACATATTTAAATATGGGAAACCTCCCTTTACTCCACTACCTGGGAACACTTCTTGAGAAATGCCTCAATGCTGTATATGACTTACTCACTGTCTTCAAGATCTTCTGCACTTTGGGGCAAGAAGATAGGTGTACACATAATATCTCAAGAAATAAAAACTTATAGGGAACATGTGGCAGCATGGAAAAAGTGTCAAATTAAATAAAAGCCTCCAAAGTTTACAGACAAGCCCAAATATGGTAATTAATTCTCCTTGTACATGCCTGCTTTCACAGCTCTCTTTCCTTCCTCCTCCTTCCTTCTAGATGACCTCTGCTACTGTCTGGAGAGGGATAAGGGAATACTAACTTCTTGAGAGTTCACAAGAATTTAAAGCCAGTAGAAAGGAAGAAGAAGTGAAAGCAAAAACAAATTCAAGACTTGACCACAATGGACATGGGTGGTCCCTCTGGTCAGTAAACCAACCTCTGCTTTCACTTCATAAAACTCCTCACCTGCCTCTTATGCTTCTTGATATTCCACATATTATTCATTTGGATTAATAGGAAGCCTGTTCTGTAAAAGGGAAAAAATCACTCTCAAAAGAAAATATGATACTACAGAAGAAAAGGGCTTCTGAGTCACAGTGGCCAGAGCTAGGTTCTGCCTCTGCTTTTGGCTGCATGAATTGAGCAAGTTGTTCACCCGTAAAATGAAGATAAATCATTCTACTGAGAAGAGCATTTAAAGGATAAAATCAACATATCCTACGAAGTCAGCACTTACTAAATAGTAGCTCTTGTTCTTATCACTTTTAGTACTAAATGGTCATTCGAAAATAGTCACAGGAATATCAGAGCATATTAGGTCACCACAAAGAGTTGCTTTTCTGTAACAAATGACTGAGTTCAGCCACTAAAAGGGAATGATAATTTTCATTGGTGGAAGGAGAGTCTGGCAATTTAGTTCTATAAGAACTTTCCTCCAGGGATGGAAGCCAGGCTAGGAAAAGAGGAGCAAATTTTCTGCACCGTCTCCCAGGAATTCAATGCATTTAGCACCTTTGACAGTTTATATTAGTTCAGTAGACTTGTAGGTTGGCCTGGGAAACTAACCAATACTTTCTTTTTAAATCAGATAGTACATCTTAAACACCAGAAAACTCTATGAAGATTTATGGGAACATAACCTGTCTGTAAATTGGCATTTTTATAATAATCACATGTATCTACATTTGTATGATTGTAACATGTAACTACAAGAAAGCAGAAAAATAATCCTGAAAAGGAAAGATTTGGAGCTTAGAGCAAAAATGATAAAGGGCATGTAGTTGACTGTGGAGTGAGACAAAGTTACTGCCTTCAAGGGAGGTCTCTGTAGGAAAAGGAAGATCCATGTGGAATAGGGGGTCCATGATGTCTTCTGCTAACTCAAGTCATCTTTGAACTCACATATATAGAAGTCATCAGCTCAGAGGGGTTTTTTTGTTTCTTTTTTAAAATATTTATTTATTCATTGGGCTGTGCCAAGTCTTAGTTGCGGCATGTGGAATCTTCATTGCCACGTGTGGGCTCTTTAGTTGTGGCATGCGGGATCTAGTTCCCTGACCAGGGATCAAACCCAATCCCCTTGCATTGGGAGCGCAGAGTCTTAATCACTGGACCACCAGGGAAGTCCCCAGCTTAGAGTTTTGTTACTAAGGAAATGAATATCCCAACTCTGATCATTAACAATTCATACTGCTCTATATTTTCTTCAAGGTGTATATCTTTCAGTCTTCAAGATTGCAGAAAGCAAAGTCACAAAATTATTCATATTATCATATGTTTTTATTGATAACATCTTTGGAAAAATCATGCCATAAATACATCCTTCTAATGACTGAATAATCATAGTTAATGAAGGTGTAATGGATATGATAAATTGGATTTCATGCAGATTATAGGTTACGTTACTCTGAATAAATATCTTCTGTACTTGCCCTCTCCTTAAAGGAATGCAAAGTGCTAATTAGGTCATGATCAGGGATTACTTTTAGCTTTTTTCCTACTTTAATTTAGAAGAGTTCACTTTGTATTCCCAAGTTGTTACTTGAATAAAACAGTCGTCTTCTAATTTTATGCTTAAAACAGAATTCCCTTTTAATGAAATAGTTCTGCCCCAACTCCATAAAAATTAGAGAAGATTTTAAATCTCACATGTTTTTCTTTGAAAGCTATAGATTTCTGTCCCTTTTTATGAAAGTCATAATATTTTCAGTTGTGAAAAACTTCTAAGATCCTCCAAGATTCCCAACCCTTAGGGTATACACTCCTTCACCCAGTTATTCAAACACTAATCTAGGCGCTGCTGTGAGGGGATTCTGCAGATATAATGAAGGCCTCAAGTCAGTTGACTTTTAAATGGAGAGATTCTAATTTGTAGGCCTAACCTAATCAGGTGACACCTTAAAATAGAACAAGGCTCTACCTGGAGAAAGAGATTTAGAATGTGAAAGAAATTTGATGGGAGGGAGATTCCCCATTGCTGGCTTTGAAGATGGAGTGGGCTACATGGCAAAGAATGTGGGTGACATTTAGGAGCTGAGAGCACTCTGACTGACAGCCAGCAAGGGAACAGGAACCCCAATTCAGCTTCAAGGAACTGAGCTCTGCCTCAAACCTAAGTGAGCCTGGAAGAGGGTCACATATGTCAGATGAGTTTGCAGCCTCAACCAACCCCTTGATTTCACCCTCCTGAGATCCTGAGCAGAGAACTCAACCATGCCACATACAGAACTGTGAGTGAAGAAGTGCCTGTTGTTTTAAGCTGCTAACTTTGTGGTAATTGTTACACAGCAACAGAAAATTAATATACCAGTGTTTGTTTTATGGGTGCAGGTAAAGCAGGAAAAAAATGCTTGAGCATCTCTACCTACATACAGGCTAGATTCCAAGGGCTTTACTGAGTATATTTCCTTTCAAATCTGTAGTGATATTATGCAAATCACTAATAGGACCTCTCCAGAATTGGAGGTTGATGATGCATATTTGTTTTCATGCCTTGCTTGTTCACAGTCATAAAAGTTGATATTAAGTTGCAAGTTTATTCATATAGGATTAAGTAGTTACAGCTTTAACCCATGGCTCCTGCAGCTTTTGTAGTTTGGCCTTGCACACCTGTTACATTCCCCAAAAGTTTTCTCAAAAGGAGAAATACTCTGACAGCTGATCACCCGTTTGTTGGCCACCATTTCCTGCAAGATGTTAACAGCTTCTTGTATTGCATTTGTGGACATGACTTCCATGGCACTTGAAGCAGTTTATCAGTGAGTGTTGAACTACTCTTCTGCCTAGTGTCTCACAGCCTGTAATAGTGTGAGTTTGTGTGCATCTTGGTGGCGGGGATGTGATCTTCTTGCATCTACTTTCTCCATTTGTCCTACAAAGAGGAACTATGTTATCATGGGAAGATAGATTTAAAAGCTTGTAAACCTGCTTAAGGTCTAGCCTTTCTCCTTTGGTCCACTGTTGGTCTTGAATGACTTGAAGACACACTGATAAGATTCTCTAAGAAAATAAATGGTCAAATAAATGAAGAATGAATAAGTGAAGAGATGAATATATAAATAATAAATCTAGTTAAGAATTAAAATACAATCAATGGGGAGGTACTCTGGCACTGAGAAAAAATAGCATACTAGAAGTTAGAAGATATGAGTTTGAGATGACTACTAGCTTTATTATACTGGTGAAGGCACTTAATCATCTCTAGGCCTCAACTTCCCCAACTGGAAAATGTGTTACATTGTACTAAATAGTCTGTATATTATGCTTCACTTCTGAATCTAGGTTTTAAGCCAGTTAAGAGGATAAATAATGTCATATCCCATGAAGCTTCTTTTTTTTTTAACATCTTTATTAGAGTAGAATTGCTTTACAACGGTCTGTCAGTTTCTGCTTTATAACAAAGTGAATCAGTTATACATATACATATGTCCCCAGGTCTCTTCCTTCTTGCATCTCCCTCCCTCCCACCCTCCCTATCTCAGCCCTCTAGGTGGTCACAAAGCACGGAGCTAATCTCCCTGTGCTATGCGGCTGCTTCCCACTAGCTATCTATTTTACGTTTGGTAGTGTATATATGTCCATGCCACTCTCTCACTTTGTCCCAGCTTACCCTTCCCACTCCCCATATCCTCAAGTCCATTCTCTAGTACATCCACATCTATGTTACCATCTTGCCCCTAGGATCTTCTGATCATTATCATTTTTTTTTAGATTACATATATATGTGTTAGCATACAGTATTTGTTTTTCTCTTTGTGACTTATTTCACTCTGTATGATACTCTCTAGGTCCATCCACCTCACTACAAATAATTAGGTTTCATACCTTTTTATGGCTGAGTAATATTCCATTGTATATATGTGCCACATCTTCTTTACCATTCATCTGTTGAGGGACACTTAGGTTGCTTCCATGTCCTGGCTATTGTAATAGAGCTGCAATGAACATTTTGGTACATGACTCTTTTTGAATTATGGTTTTCTCAGTGTGTATGCCCAGTAGTGGGATAGCTGGGTCGTATGATAGTTCTATTTTTAGTTTTTTAAGGAACCTCCATACTGTTCTCCATAGGGGCTGTATCAGTTTACATTCCCACCAACAATGCAAGAGGATCCCCTTTTCTCCACACCCTCTCCAGCATTTATTGTTTCTAGATTCTTTAATGATGGCCATTCTGACCAGTGTGAGATGATATCTCATTGTAGTTTTGATATGCATTTCTCTAATGATTAATGATGTTGACCATTCTTTCATATGTTTGCTGGCAATCTGTATACCTTCTTTGGAGAAATGTCTATTTAGGTCTTCTGCCCATTTGTGTATTGTGTTGTTTGTTATTTTGCTATTGGGCTGCATGAGTTGCTTGTATGTTTTGGAGATTAATCCTTTGTCAGTTGCTTCATTTGCAAATATTTTCTCCCATTCTGAGGGTTCTCTTTTCATCTTGTTTATGGTTTCCTTTGCTGTGCAAAAGCTTTTAAGTCTCATTAGGTCCCATTTGTTTATCTTTGTTTTTCTTTCCATTTCTCTAGAAGGTAGGTCAAAAAGGATCTTGTGGTGATTTATGTCATAGAGTGTTCTGCCTATGTTTTCCTCTAAGATTTGATGGTGTCTGGCCTTACATTAGGTCTTTAATCCATTTTGAGTTTATTTTTGTGTATGGTGTTAGGGAGTGTTCTAATTTCATTCTTTTACATGTAGCTGTCCAGTATTCCCAGCACCATTTATTGAAAAGGCTGTCTTTAATCCACTGTATATTCTTGCCTCCTTTATCAAAGATAAGGTGACCCTATGTGCGTGGGTTTATCTCTGGGTTTTCTATCCTGTTCCATTGATCTATATTTCTGTTTTTCTGCAGGTGCCATACTGTCTTGCTTACTGTAGCTTTGTAGTATAGTGTGCAGTCAGGGAGCCTGATTCCTCCAGCTCTGTTTTTCTTTCTCAAGATTGCTTTGGCTATTCAGGGTCTTTTGTGTTTCCATACAAATTGTGAAAATTTTTGTTCTAGTTCTGTGAAAAATGCCAGTGGTAGTTTGATAGGGATTGCATTGAATCTGTAGATTTCTTTGGGTAGTAGAGTCATTTTCACAATGTTGATTCTTCCAATCCAAGAACATGGTATATCTTTCCATCTATTTGTATCATCTTTAATTTCTTTCATCAGTGTCTTATAATTTTCTGCATACAGGTCTTTTGTCTCCTTAGGTAGGTGTATTCCTAGATATTTTATTCTTTTTGTTGCAATGGTAAATGGGAGTGTTTTCTTAAATTCACTTTCAGATTTTTCATCATTAGTGTATAGGGATGCAAGAGATTTCTGTGCATTAATTTTGTATCCTGCTACTTTACCAAATTCATTGATTAGCTCTAGTAGTTTTCTGGTAGCATCATTAGGATTCTCTATGTATAGTATCATGTCATCTGCAAACAGTGACAGCTATACTTCTTTTCCTATTTGGATTCCTTTTATTTCTTTTTCTTCTCTGATTGCTGTGGCTAAAACTTCCAAAACTATGATGAATAGGAGTGGTGAGAGTGGGCAACCTTGTCTTGTTCCTGACCTTAGTGGAAATGGTTTCAGTTTTTCACCATTGAGGACGATGTTGGCTGTGGGTTTTATGGCCATATAAAGGCCATAAATGGCCTTTATGATGTTGAGGAAAGTTCCCTCTATGCCTACTTTCTGGAGGGTTTTTAACATAAATGGGTGTTGAATTTTGTTGAAAGCTCTCTCTGCATCTACTGAGATGATCATATGGTTTTTCTCCTTCAATTTGCTAATATGGTGTATCACATTGATTGATTTGCGTATATTGAAGAATCCTTGCATTCCTGGTATAAACCCATCTTGCTCATGATGTATGATCCTTTTACTGTGCTGTTGGATTCTGTTTGCTAGCATTTCATTGAGGATTTTTGCATCTATGTTCATCAGTGATATTGGCCTGTAGTTTTCTTTCTTTGTGAAATCTTTGTCTGGTTTTGGTATCAGGGTGATGGTGGCCTTGCAGAATGAGTTTGGAAGTTTTGCTCCCTCTGCTATATATTGGAAGAGTTTGAGAAGGATAGGTGTTAGCTCTTCTCTAAACGTTTGATAGAATTCGCCTATGAAGCCATCTGGTCCTGGGCTTTTGTTTGTTGGAATATTTTTAATCATAGTTTCAATTTCAGTGCTTGTGATTGGTCTGTTCATATTTTCTATTTCTTCCTCGTTCAGTCTCAAAAGGTTGTGCATTTCTAAGAATTTGTCAGTTTCTGCCAGGTTGTCCATTTTATTGGCATAGAGTTGCTTGTAGTAATCTCTCATGATCCTTTCTATTTCTGCAGTGTCAGTGGTTACTTCTCCTTTTTCATTTCTAATTCTATTGATTTGGGTCTTCTCCGTTTTTTTCTTGATAAGCCTGGCTAATGGTTTATCAATTTTGTTTATCTTCTCAAAGAACCAGCTTTTAGTTTTATTGATCATTGCTATCATTTCCTTCATTTCTTTTTCATTTATTTCTGATCTGATCTTGGATGATTTCTTCCTTCTGCTAACTTTGGGTTTTTTTTTTGTTCTTGTCTCTCAAATTCCTTTAGGTGTAAGATTAGGTTGTTTATTTGAGATGTTTCTTGCTTCTTAAGGTAGGCTTGTATTGCTATAAACTTCCCTCTAAGAACTGCTTTTGCTGCATCCCATAGGTTTTGGGCCATTGTGTTTTCATTGTCATTTGTTTCTACGTATTTTTGATTTCCTCTTTGATTTCTTTAGTGAATTCTTGGTTATTAGGTAGTGTGTTGTTTAGCCTAGATGTGTTTGTATTTCTTTTTTTTATTAGTTTCTGCTTTATAACAAAGTGAATCAGTCATACATATACATCTGTTCCCACATCCCTTCCCTCATGCATCTCCCTCCCTCCAAACCTCCCCATCCCACCCCTCCAGGCAGTCACAAAGCACCAAGCTGATCTCCCTGTGCTCTACGGCTGATTCCCACTATCTATTTACCTTACGTTTGGTAGTGTATATATGTCCATGCCTCTCTTTCGCTTTGTCACAGCTTACCCTTTCCCCTCCCCATATCCTCAAGTCGATTCTCAAGTAGGTCTGTGTCTTTATTCCCGTTTTACCCCTAGGTTCTTCATGACATTTTTTTTCTTATATTCCATATATATGTGTTAGCATACGGTATTTGTCTTTCTCTTTCTGACTTACTTCACTCTGTAGGACAGACTCTAGGTCTATCCACCTCATTACAAATAGCTCAGTTTCGTTTCTTTTTATGGCTGAGTAATATTCCATTGTATATATGTGCCACATCTTCTTTATCCATTCATCCGATGATGGACACTTAGGTTGTTTCCAGCTCCGGGCTATTGTGAATAGAGCTGCAATGAACATTTTGGTACATGTCTCTTTTTGAATTATGGTTTTCTCAGGGTATATGCCTAGTAGTGGGATTGCTGGGTCATATGGTAGTTCTATTTGTAGTTTTTTAAGGAACCTCCATACTGTTCTCCATAGTGGCTGTACCAATTCACATTCCCACCAACAGTGCAAGAGTGTTCCCTTTTCTCCACACCCTCTCCAGCATTTGTTGTTTCTAGATTTCTTGATGATGGCCATTCTGACTGGTGTGAGATGATATCTCATTGTAGTTTTGATTTGCATTTCTCTAATGAGTAAAGATGTTGAGCATCCTTTCATGTGTTTCTTGGCAGTCTGTATATCTTCTTTGGAGAAATGCCTATTTAAGTCTTCTGCCCATTTTTGGATTGGGTTGTTTGTTTTTTTGCTATTGAGCTGCATGAGCTGTTTATAAATTTTGGAGATTAATCCTTTGTCAGTTGCTTCATTTGCAAATATTTTCTCCCATTCTGAGGGTTGCCTTTTGGTCTTGTTTATGGTTTCCTTTGCTGTGCAAAAGCTTTGAAGTTTCATTAAGTCCCATTTGTTTATCTTTGTTTTTATTTCCATTTCTCTAGGAGGTGTGTCCAAAAGGATCTTGCTGTGATTTATGTCATAGAGTGTTCTGCCTATGTTTTCCTCTAAGAGTTTGATAGTTTCTGGTCTTACATTTAGGTCTTTAATCCATTTTGAGATTATTTTTGTGTATGGTGTTAGGGAATGATCTAATCTCATACTTTTACATGTCCCTGTCCAGTTTTCCCAGCACCACTTATTGAAGAGGCTGTCCTTTCTCCACTGTACATTCCTGCCTCCTTTATCAAAGATAAGTTGACCATATGTGCGTGGGTTTATCTCTGGGCTTTCTATACTGTTCCATTGATCTATCTTTCTGTTTTTATGCCAGTACCACACTGTCTCGATTACTGTAACTTTGTAGTATAGTCTGAAGTCAGGGAGCCTGATTCCTCCAGCTCCATATTTCGTTCTCAAGATTGCTTTGGCTATTCAGGGTCTTTTGTTTTTCCAAACAAATTTTGAAATTTTTTGTTCTAGTTCTTTGAAAAATACCAGTGGTAGGGCCTCCCTGGTGGCGCAAGTGGTTGAGAGTCTGCCTGCCGATGCAGGGGATACGGGTTCGTGCCCCGGTCTGGGAGGATCCCATATGCCGCGGAGCGGCTGGGCCCGTGAGCCATGGCCGCTGAACCTGCGCGTCCGGAGCCTGCGCGTCCGGAGCCTGTGCTCCGCAACGGGGGAGGCCACAACAGTGAGAGGCCCGCATACCGCAAAAAAAAAAAAAAAAAAGAAAAATACCAGTGGTAGTTTGATAGGGATTGCATTGAATCTGTTGGTTGCTTTGGGTAGTAGAGTCATTTTCACAATGTTGATTCTTCCAATCCAGGAGCATGGTATATCTCTCCATCTATTTGTATCATCTTTAATTTCTTTCATCAGTGTCTTATAATTTTCTGCATACAGGTCTTTTGTCTCCTTAGGTAGGTTTATTCCTAGATATTTTATTCTTTTTGTTGCAATGGTAAATGGGAGTGTTTTCTTGATTTCATTTTCAGATTTTTCATCATTAGTGTACAGGAATGCCAGAGATTTCTGTGCATTAATTTTGTATCCTGCTACTTTACCAAATTCATTGATTAGATCTAGTAGTTTTCTGGTAGCATCTTTAGGATTCTTGATGTATAGTATCATGTCATCTGCAAACAGTGACAGCTTTACTTCTTCTATTCCAATTTGGATTCCTTTTATTTCCTTTTCTTCTCTGATTGCTGTGGCTAAAACTTCCAAAACCATGATGAATAAGAGTGGTTAGAGTGGGCAGCCTTGCCTTGTTCCTGATCTTAGTGGAAATGGTTTCAGTTTTTCACCATTGAGGACAATGTTGGCTGTGTGTTTGTCATATATG
Organism: Mesoplodon densirostris; assembly: GCF_025265405.1. Taxonomy (NCBI): domain Eukaryota; kingdom Metazoa; phylum Chordata; class Mammalia; order Artiodactyla; family Ziphiidae; genus Mesoplodon; species Mesoplodon densirostris. Next base: position 132,385,048 of record NC_082661.1, read on the forward strand.
GCCTTTATTATTTTGAGGAAAGTTCCCTCTATGCCTACTTTCTTCAGGGTTTTCATCATAAATGGGTGTTGAATTTTGTTGAAAGCTTTCTCTGCATCTATTGAGACGACCGTATGGTTTTTCGCCTTCAACTTGTTAATATGGTGTATCATATTGATTGATTTGCGTATATTGAAGAATCCTTGCATTCCTTGAATAAACCCCACTTGATCATGGTGTATGCTCCTTTTATTGTGCTGTTGGATTCTTTTGCTAGTATTTTGTTGAGGATTTTTGCATCTATGTTCATCAGTGATATTGGCCTGTAGTTTTCTTTCTTTGTGACATCCCTGGTTTTGGTATCAAGGTGATGGTGGCCTCGTAGAATGAGTTTGGGAGTATTCCTTCCTCTGATATTGTTTGGAAGAGTTTGAGAAGAATAGGTGTTAGCTCTTCTCTAAATGATTGATAGAATTCGCCTGTGAAGCCATCTGGTCCTGGGCTTTTGTTTGTTGGAAGATTTTTAATCACAGTTTCAATTTCAGTGCTTGTGATTGGTCTATTCATATTTTCTATTTCTTCCTGATTCAGTCTTGGGAGGTTGTGCATTTCTAACAATTTGTCCATTTCTTCCAGGTTGTCCATTTTATTGGCATAGAGTTGCTTGTAGTAATCTCTCATGATCTTTTGTATTTCTGCAGTGTCAGTTGTTACTTCTCCTTTTTCATTTCTAATTCTATTGATTTGAGTCTTCTCCCTTCTTTTCTTGATGAGTCTGGCGAATGGTTTGTCAATTTTGTTTATCTTCTCAAAGAACCAGCTATTAGTTTGGCTGATCTTTGCTATCGTTTCCTTCATTTCTTTTTCATTTATTTCTGATCTGATCTTTATGATTTCTTTCATTCTGCTAACTTTGGGGGATTTTTGTTCTTCTTTCTCTAATTACTTTAGGTGCAGGGTCATGTTGTTTACTCGAGATGTTTCCTGTTTCTTAAGGTGGGATTGTATTGCTATAAACTTCCCCCTTAGAACTGTTTTTGCTGCGTCCCATATGTTTTGGGTCGTCGTGTCTCCATTGTCATTTGTTTCTAGGTATTTTTTAATTTCCTCTTTGATTTCTTCAGTGATCACTTCGTTATTGAGTAGTGTATTGTTTAGCCTCCAGGTGTTTGTATTTTTTACAGATCTTTTCCTGTAATTGATGTCTAGTCTCATAGCATTGTGGTCGGAAAAGATACTTGATACAATTTCAATTTCCCTAAATTTACCAAGGCTTGATTTGTGACCCAAGATATGATCTATCCTGGAGAATGTTCCATGAGCACTTGAGAAAAATGTGTATTCTGTTGTTTTTGGATGGAATGTCCTATAAATATCAACTAAGTCCATCTTGTTTAATGTATCATTTAAAGCTTGTGTTTCCTTATTTATTTTCATTTTGGATGATCTGTCCATTGGTGAAAGTGGGGTGTTAAAGTCCCCTACTATGAATGTGTTACTGTCGATTTCCCCTTTTATGGCTGTTAGTATTTGCCTTATGTATTGAGGTGCTCCTATGTTGGGTGCATACATATTTACAATTGTTATATCTTCTTCTTGGATTGATCCTTTTATCATTATGTAGTGTCCTTCTTTGTCTCTTCTAATAGTCTTTATTTTAAAGTCTATTTAGCCTGAAATAAGAATTGCTACTCCCGCTTTCTTTTGATTTCCATTTGCATGGAATATCTTTTTCCATCCCCTTACTTTCAATCTGTATGTGTCTCTCTTTCTGAAGTGGGTCTCTTGTAGACAGCATATATATGGGTCTTGTTTTTGTATCCATTCAGCCAGTCTGTGTCTTTTGGTGGGAGCATTTAGTCCATTTACATTTAAGGTAATTATTGATATGTATGTTCTATTCCCATTTCCTTAATTGCTTTGGGTTCGTTATTGTAGGTATATTCCTTCTGTTGTGTTTCTTGCCTAGAGAAGTTCCTTTACCATTTGTTGTAAAGCTGGTTTGGTGGTGCTGAACTCTCTCAGCTTTTGTTGTCTGTAAACGTTTTAATTTCTCCATCAAATCTGAATGAGATCCTTGCTGGGTAGAGTAATCTTGCTTGCAGGTTTCTCTCCTTCATCACTTTAATTATGTCCTGCCACTCCCTTCTGGCTTGTAGAGTTTCTGCTGAGAGATCAGCTGTTAACCTGATGGGGATTCCCTTGTGTGTTATTTGTTTTTTTTTTTCCCTTGCTGCTTTTAATATGATTTCTTTGTGTTTAGTTTTTGACAGTTTGATTAATATGTGTCTTGGCGTATTTCTCCTTGCATTTATTCTCTATGGGACTCTCTGTGCCTCCTGGACTTGATTAACTATTTCCTTTCCCATATTAGGGAAGTTTTCAACTATATTCTCTTCAAATATTTTCTCAGTCCTTTTCTTTTTCTCTTCCTCTTCTGGAACCCCTATAATTCGAATGTTGGTGCGTTTAATGTTGTCCCAGAGGTCTCTGAGATTGTCCTCTGTTCTTTTCATTCTTTTTTCTTTATTTTGCTCTGCAGCAGTTATTTCCACTATTTTATCTTCCACCTCACTTATCCGTTCTTCTGCCTCAGTTATTCTGCTATTGATCCCATCTAGAGTATTTTTCATTTCATTTATTGTGTTTTTAATCGATGCTTGTTTCATCTTTAGTTCTTCTAGGTCCTTGTTAACTTTTTCTTGCATTTTGTCTATTCTATTTCCAAGATTTTCGATCTTGGAAATAGAATCTTGGATCAGCTTTACTATCATTATTCTGAATTCTTTTTCAGGTAGACTGCCTATTACCTCTACATTTGTTAGGTCTGGTAGGTTTTTATCTTGCTCCTTCACCTGCTGTGTGTTTTTCTGTCTTCTCATTTTGCTTATCTTCCTGTGTTTGGGGTCTCCTTTTTGCAGGCTGCAGATTCGTAGTTCCCGTTGTTTTTGGTGTCTGTCCCCAGTGTCTAAGGTTGTTTCAGTAGGTTGTGTAGGCTTCCTGGTGGGGGGGACTAATGCCTGTGTTCTGGTGGTTGAGGCTCGATCTTGTCTTTCTGGTGGACAGGTCCACGTCTGGTGGTGTGTTTTGGGGTGCCTGTGGCCTTATTATGTTTTTAGGTAGCATCTCTGATAATGGGTGGGGTTGTGTTCCTGCCTTGCTAGTTGCTTGGCATAGGGTGACCAGCACTGTAGCTTGCTGGTCGTTGGCTGAAGCTGGGTGCTGGTGTTGAGATGGAGATCTCTGGGAGATTTTCGCTGCTTGATATTATGTGGAGCTGGGAGGTCTCTTGTGGACCTGTGTCCTGAAGTTGGCTCTCCCACTTCAGACGCACAGCACTGACTCCTGGCTGCAGCACCAAGAGCCTTTCATCCACCCGGCTCAGAATAACAGGGAGAAAATGTAGAAAGAAAGAATTAGTAGAAGAAAGAAAGAGAGAGGGAAAGAAATGAGGAAGGGAAGAAAGGAAGGAAGGAAGGAAGGAAGAAAGAAAGAAAGAAAGAAAGAAAGGAGGGAGGGAGGAAGGATGGAAAGAAAGAAAGAAAGAAAGAAAGGAGGGATGGAGGGAGGAATGAAAGCAAAAGGAAGAGTGAATGGAAGAAGGGAGGGAGGGAGGGAGGAAGGAAAGAAAGAAAGAAAGACAGGAGGGAGGGAGGGAGGAAGGAAAGAAAAAGAAAGTGGAAAGAAGAAGGGTGGGAGAGAGGGAGGGAGGAAAGAAAAAGAAAGAAGGAAAGGAGGAGCGGAGGGAGGGAGGGAGGGAGGAAGGGAAGGTAGGAAAAAAAGAAAGAGCAGGTAAAGTAAAATAGAATAAAGTATGACATATAGTAGCGTTATTAAAATTAAAAAGTAATTATTGAAAAAAAAACGGACAGATAGAACCCTGGGACATATGGTGGAAGCAAAGCTATACAGAGAGAATCTTACACAGAAGATTACACATACACATTCACAAAATAGAGCAGGGGAAAAAATCAAAAATCTTGCTCTCCAAGTCCACCTCCTCAATTTGGGATAATTCGTTGTAAAAAGAGGAAAAGGGCGAGAAGTCTGAAATCTTGCTCTCTAAGTCCACCTCCTTAATTTGGGATAATACCTTGTAAAAAGAGGAAAAGGGAGGAAAGTCTTAAATCTTGTCCTCAAAGTCCACTTCCTCAATTTGGGATGATTCGCTGTCCATTCATGCACTCCACAGACGCAGGGCACATCAAATGGACCTTGGAGCTTTAATCCGCTGCCTCCGAGGCTGCACAGAGAGATTTCCCTGTCTCTGCTCTCACAGCTCCCGGGTCTCAGCCTTGGACCTGGCCCCGCCTCTGCGCGTAGGTCGCCGGAGGGCGTCCGTTCTTCGCTCAGACAGGACGGGTTTAAAGGAGCCGCTGATTCGGGGGCTCTGGCTCACTCAGGCAGAGGGGAGGGAGGGGCGCGCAGTGTGGGGCGGGCCTGCGGCGGCAGAGGCCGGCGTGACGTTGCAGCAGACCGAGGCGCTCCGTGCGCTTTCCTGGGAAAGCCTTCCCCAGGTCCCGGGACCCCGGCAGTGGTGGGGTGCACAGGCCCCCCGGAAGGCGGGGTGGACAGTGACCCGTGCTCGCACACAGGCCCTGCGGCGGCGGCGGCAGCAGCAGCCCCAGCGTCCCACGCCCGTCTCCGAGGTCCGCGCCTGTCTCTGGCGCTTCCCCAAGCAGCCCTCTTAATGCCCTCTCCTCGCGCACCAGTAAACAAAAGGGAAAAAAGTCTCTTGCCTCTTCGGCAGCTCCAGACCCTTTTCCCGGACTCCCTCCGGGCTAGCCGTGGTGCACTAACCCCCTCAGGCTCTCTTCCTGCCGCCAGCCCCAGTCCTCTCCCTGCGCTCCGACTGAAAGCCGATACCCGAGCCTCAGCTCCCAGCCCCGCCCGCCCCGGAGGGCAAGCAGACAAGCCTCTCGGGCTGGTGTGTGCCTGAGGGCACCGATCCTCTGTGCCGGAATCTCTCCGCTTTGCCCTCCACACCCCTGTTGCTGTGCTCTCCTCCGCTACTCCGAAGCTTTCCCCCTCCGCCACCTGCAGTCTCCGCCCGCGAAGGGGCTTCTAGTGTGTGGAAACCTTTCCTCCTTCATGGCTCCCTCCCACTGGTGCAGGTCCCGTCCCTATCCTTTTGTCTCTGTTTATTCTTTTTTTCTTTTGCCCTACCCAGGTATGTGGGGAGTTTCTTGCCTTTTGGGGGTCTGAGGTCTTCTGTCAGCGTTCAGTAGGTGTTCTGTAGGAGTTGTTCCACGTGTAGATGAATTTCTGATGTATCTGTGTGGAGGAAGGTGATCTCCGCGCCTTACTCTTCTGCCATCTTCCTCCGGGGTCCGTGCTTGTATTTCTTACAGATTTTTTCCTGTAATTGATATCTAGTCTCATAGCATTGTGGTCAGAAAAGATACTTGATACGATTTCAATTTTCTTAAATTTACCAAGGCTTGATTTGTGACCCAAGATATGATCTATCCTGGAGAATGTTCCATGAGCACTTGAGAAGAATGTGTATTCTGTTGTTTGGGGATGGAATGACCTATAAATATCAATTAAGTCCAACTTGTTTAATGTATCTTTTAAAGCTTGTGTTTCCTTATTTATTTTCATTATGGATGATCTGTCCATTGGGGAAAATGGGGTGTTAAAGTCCCCTGGTATGAATGTGTTACTGTCAATTTACCCTTTCATGTCTGTTAGTATTTGCCTTATGTATTGAGGTATTCCTATGTTGGGTGCATAAATATTTACAATTGTTATATCTTTTTCTTGGATTGATCGCTTGATCATTCTGTAGTGTCCTTCTTTGTGTCTTGTAATAGTCTTTGTTCTAAAGTCTATTTTGTCTGGTATGAGAATTGTTACTCCCGCTTTCTTTTGATTTCCATTTGCATGGAATATCTTTTTCTATTCCCTCACTTTCAGTCTGTATGTGTCCCTAGGTCTGAAGTGGGTCTCTTGTAGACAGCATATATACAGATCGTGTTTTTGTATCCATTCAGCCAGTCTATGTCTTTTGGTGGGAGCAATTCATCCATTTACATTTAAAGTAATTATTGATATGTATGTTCCTATTACCATTTTCTTAATTGTTTTGGGTTTATTATTGTAGGTCTTTTCCTTCTCTTGTGTTTCCTGCCTAGAGAAGTTCCTTTAGCATTTGTTGTAAAGCTGGTTTGGTGGTGCTGAATTCTCTTAGATTTTGCTTCTCTGTAAAGGTTTTAATTTCTCCATCAAATCTGAATGAGATCCTTGCTGGGTAGAGTAATCTTGGTTGTAGGTTTTTCTCCTTCATCACTTTAAATATGTCCTGCCACTCCCTTCTGGCTTGCAGAGTTTCTGCTGAAAGATCAGCTGCTAACCTTATGGGGATTCCCTTGTGTGTTATTTGTTTTTCCCTTGCTGCTTTTAATATTTGTTCTTTGTATTTAATTTTTGATAGTTTGATTAATATGTGTCATGGCATGTTTTTCCTTGGATTTATCCTGTATGGGACTCTCTGTGGTTCCTGGACTTGATTAAGTATTTTCTTTCCCATATTAGGGAAGTTTTCAACTATAATCTCTTCAAATATTTTCTCAGTCCCTTTCTTTTTCTCTTCTTCTTCTGGAACTCCTATAATTCGAATGTTGGTTCATTTAATGTTTTCCCAGAGGTCTGTGAGACTGTCCTCAATTCTTTTCATTCTTTTTTCTTTATTCTGCTCTGCAGTCGTTATTTCCACTATTTTATCTTCCTGGTCATTTCTCCGTTCTTCTGCTTCAGTTATTCTGCCATTGATCCCTTCTAGAGAATTTTTAATTTCATTTATTGTGTTGTTCATCAGTGTTTGTTTGCTCTTTAGTTCTTCCAGGTTCTTGTTAAACATTTCTTGTATTTCCTCCATTCTATTTCCAAGATTTTGGATCATATTTACTATCATTATTCTGAACTATTTTTCAGGTAGACTGCCTATTTCCTCTTCATTTGTTAGGTCTGGTGGGGTTTTGCCTTGTTCCTTCATCTGCCATGTGTTTCTCTGTCTCCTCATTTTGCTTAACTTACTGTATTTGGGGTCTCCTTGTCACAGGCTGCAGGTTTGTAGTTCCCATTGTTTTTGGTGTCTGTCCGCAGTGGCTAAAGTTCATTCAGTGAGTTGTGTAGGCTTCCTGGTGGAGGGGAATGGTGCCTGTGTTCCGCTGGATAAGGCTGGATCTTGTCTTTCTGGTGGGCAGGTCCACATCTGGTGGTGTGTTACGGGGTTTCTGTTGACTTACTATGATTTTAGGTAGCCTCTCTGCTAATGGGTGGGATTGTGTTCCTGTCTTGCTAGTTGTTTGGCATAGGGTGTCCAGCACTGTAGCTTGCTGGTCGTTGAGTGGAGCTGGGTCTTGGCATTGAGATGGAGATCTCTGGGAGATTTTTGACGTTTGATATTACGTGAAGCTGGGAGTTCTCTTGTGGACCAGTGTCCTGAACTTGGCTCTCCCACCTCAGTGGCACAGGACTGACTCCTGGCTGGAGCACCAAAAATCTGTCCTCCACAGGGCTCAGAATAAAAGGGGGGGGGAAGAAAGAAAGAAAGAAAGAAGAAGATAAAGTAAAATAAAATAAAATTATTAAAATAAAAAATAATTAGGAGAAAACTTTTTTAAGTAATTTAAAAAAAAAACGGACAGACAGAACCCTAGGATAAATGGTAAAAGCAAAGCTATACAGACAAAATCACACACAGAAGCATACACATACACACTCACAAAAAGAGAAAAAGGGGAAAAAGTATATATATCGTTGCTCCCAAAGTCCACCTCCTCAATTTGGGATGATTTGTTGTCTATTCAGGTATTCCACAGATGCAGGGTACATCAAGTTTATTGTGGAGCTTTAATCTGCTGCTCCTGCGGCTGCTGGGAGAAATTTCCTTTTCTTTGTTCGCACAGCTCCCGGGGTTCAGCTTTGGATTTGGCCCCGCCTCTGCGTGTAGGTCGCCTGAGGGCGTCTGTTCTTCGTTCCCACAGGATGGGGTTAAAGGAGCAGCTGGTTCGGGGTCTCTGGCTCACTCAGGCCGGGGGGAGGGAGGGGCATGGAGTGCGGGGCAAGCCTGCGGCGGCAGAGGCTGGCTAACGTTGCACCAGCCTGAGGCGCGCCATGCGTTCTCCCGGGGAAGTTGTCCCTGGATCACGGGACCCTGGCAGTGGCGGGCTGCACAGGCTCCCAGGAGGGGAGGTGTGGATAGTGACTTGTGCTTGCACACAGGCTTCTTGGTGGCTACAGCAGCAGCCTTACCGTCTCACTCCCGTCTCTGGGGTCCACACTGATAGCCACGGGTCACCCCTGTCTCTGGAGCTCCTTTAAGCTGCGCTCTTAATCCCCTCTCCTCACGCACCAGGAAACAAAGGGGTAAGAAAAAGTCCCTTGCCTCTTCGGCTGCTCTAGACTTTTTCCCGGATTCCCTCCCGGCTAGCCGTGGCGCACTAACCTTTTTAGGCTGTGTTCACGCCGCCAACTCCAGTCCTCTCCCTGCGCTCCGACCGAAGCCCGAGTCTCAGCTCCAGCCCCCGCCCGCCCCACCCTGGTGGCTGAGCAGACAAGCCTCTCGGGCTGGTGAGTGCTGGTCGGCACCGGTCCTCTGTGCGGGAATCTCTCCACTTTGCCCTCCGCACCCCTGTTGCTGCACTCTCCTCCGTGGCTTTGCAGCTTCCCCCCTCCACCACCCACAGTCTCTGCCCGCGAAGGGGCTTCTTAGTGTGTGGAAACCTTTCCTCCTTCACAGCTCCCTCCCACTGTTTCAGGTCCCTTCCCTATTCTTTTGTCTCTGTTTATTCTTTTTTCTTTTGCCCTACCCAGGTACGTGGGGGAGTTTCTTGCCTTTTGGGAGATCTGAGGTCCTCTGCCAGCATTCAGTAGGTGTTCTGTAGGAGTTGTTCCACGTGTAGATGTATTTCTGATGTATTTGTGGGAAGGAATGTGATCTCCGTGTCTTACTCTTCCGCCATCTTGAAGCTCCTCCTGTTTGTTGTTTTTATGTTCTGTAACCTTTGGTCTTGTCCATCAAAAACTGCCTTTCGACAGCCAGTTGTCTAGATTCTTTTAAATCAGTCAATGTGCATTGTCAGTATTTTCCATACACAACAGAATTCAGGTCTCTCAAGTTTCACTACTGGTAATTTTTACACAGCAAGCAACAGAAGATTAATAGACCAGTGTTTGTTTTATGGGTGCAGGTAAAACAGGAAAAGAATACTTGAGCATCTCTACCTACAAACAGGCTAGATTCCAAAGGCTTTACTAAGTATATTTCCTATCAAATCTGAAGTGATATTATGCAAATCACTAATAGGACCTCTCCAGAATGGGAGGTTGATGATGCATATTTGCTTTCATGCATTGCTTGTTCACATTCATAAAAGTTGATATTAAGTTGAAAGTTTATTCATATAGGATTAAGTAGTTTATTGGCTAAATGTATTACTTATGCCAAAACTATTACCTTCTTAACTATTTAGGTCCAAACAATTTATACCTTTCATGCTGGCATTTATGTATAAAAGTATTTTATATTAAAAAAAATTCCTGTAAATCAATCAATATTTATTAAAAGTCTACTTAGAGTAAATCAATGCATTAAATATTGTGAAACATGAAAAATACCTCTGACCCCAAAGAATTAGCTTTTCAATAGACACACAAAAAGATAAATTCTATTGAAAGGGATAAATTAAGTTGACTACAATGGCAAGTTGCAGAGGAGTACTAGAAAATGAGTTAGATGACCTGGGTCCTTTTAAGTCTCCTGGCTCTAACAAATAAGGCATCTTCTCTCTCAGCCTCTGTTGTTTCATATGTAAGGTTGGTGTAATACCTGATTCTCATGGATTTATAAAATTCCTACTCTGTACCAGGCACCTTATTATGTCTTAATGATAAAAAGATGAACATGACTAGTTTAACCCATTGAGTTCACTGTTAAGTATAGGTTAATATACTTGAAAATAAACAGTTACTACATTGTGATTATCACTATTGTTGAGCATAACTAGAGGAAGAGCAAAGAGTTACTTTTTTTCTCCTAAACTGTGGAAATTTCCTCTAATCCAGAGGTGATGCAATATAAAGTATATAGCATCACTTTTGAAGTATTTTTGCCAAATGAATTTAAATCTAATCAAACCTTTAGATCTAAATTTAAGCTTATAAGAAATGAGGGGGATAGAACAACTTAAATGAGATCACAAGAAAGCATTCAGACAAGTCCAGGAGGTGGATATTCTAAAGAAAAACTGGCTTGATCTCTTCAACAAGTCAATGCCATTAAAAATTAAAAAGCAGGGCTTCCCTGGTGGCGCAGTGGTTGAGAGTCCTCCTGCTGATGCAGGGGACGTGGGTTCGTGCCCCGGTCCGGGAGGATCCCACATGCCGCGGAGCGGCTGGGCCCGTGAGCCATGGCCTCTGAACCTGCGCGTCCGGAGCCTGTGCTTTGCAACAGGAGAGGCCACAGCAGTGAGAGGCTCATGTACCACAAAAAATAATAATAATAATAAAATAAAATAAAAAGCAAGCTGGACTCTTTTATATTAAAAAAGACTTAAAAGACATAACAACCAAGGTACTATGAGGTCCTTGATTTGTACAATCCATCTGTAAATAGGGACAATAAAGGAAATCTGAAGATGGATTTTATATTAGAAGATAAAAAGATTAGAGAAATACTGTTAATTTTTTAAGAGTGTTATGGTATTGTGGTTATATTGTAAATATCCTAATTGCTTATAATAATGATTTGGTAAAAACTCATGAAGTCCTATTTTACATTAAAATACAGCAGAAAATAATGAATGAAGCCATTATAGCAAAAATGTTTACAACTGACAAAATGATGTGATGAATATAGAGGTGTTCTACTATACCATTCTTTCTCAATTTCTGTGTCTGAAAAATTTCATAATAGTTAAAATTGAAAGATAGGAATAAATGAGACAATATATTTGAAATCACTTTGTAAACTTTAAAAGGATAAGTAAAAGAGATTTTTTTTTTTAAGAAATTGTTGGAGAAAGAAGGAATGGCTCTTTTTCAAGCATATGTGCTACTTTGGACCACACTGCTAAGAGAAGTCAGGACTGACCACCACAGAGATCCACCCAATGCCTCTAGAAATAGAAACCGGAGCAATAGCATGGATTCCCAGATACTGATCTTTTTAATACCTCCCTTCATGCTGAGATGACCTTGACCAAAGAAGACAAATGTCTTCTTGCTGGGAAAGGTGGGCTAAAGCAACGTGCACTCATCCAAGAAGAAGCAGAAAGCCTGTAACCATTACAACATGAGAGTAACTTTTCCTTTTTGCAGATCGGTAGGATTTGGCACCCAAAGCAGAGGTTTGAAACCATGGATGATTGCCCTTATTGTGTTATTACTGACAGTGGTAACTGTGGTCACTGGTCTTCTGGCTCACTTCTTAGTCTCTGGTAGGTAAAATTGTGGATTTTGCTCAGTTTGATTTCAGTTTTCTATAAAGCTTCATTTGAATAAATGTAAATTTATTTCCATCCAAAAATAATGTACTTTCACCAGTAAATGTCCACATTTTGAATTTTTAAATTTATTCAGTCATTTCATCAACAAATAACTACTGAATGTTTAGTATGTCCAAGTACTTTTCAGGGCACTCAAGAAACAGCATTAAGCAAAGCAGATATATTTCCCACCTCCTTGAAGCTCACAATCTAGTATTCTTTTCAGAATCTATAAAAAAGACCAAAATAGTAATTGTCTAAAACTTACTAGTAATCACAATAAACTCTAATCACTCATGTATATGTAAGTGAAAAATTATGATGAATTAGTTATTAAAATTGGCTCTTTTACTCAGCATTTTCTGCCCACTAACATTTCTAGGGAAGAAAGAAAAGCACATGTCCAATGAAATAATGAATTTTAAAATTATTGGTGAAGTATAAATATGATACAATATTATTACTTATTTTTAGAGAAAAAATTTTACTCTTTCCAAAACAATATTGAGAGATTATTTTTCTATTGCCTGATATATTTATAATCCCACAAAAATTCACTGCAGAATTCTCTTTTTATATTGCATCACTCTGCAGAGTGCAAACCATTTACCTTTTTGACAAACATCCACAATGTCAATCTCACAGAGATGTATGTGATAAGACAACTAGTTCAGGGGACTTGAATGGACTTATCTGTTGTCTCTTTCCTCAGACTTGATGGGGGAGTGAAGATTCTTTTAGGAGCTTTAAAGGTCTTAAGAACATAGCTCTGGGGCCCATATAACGACCCCATCTGTAGCTTACACCAATGGCAAAAGATTCTCAGGTCGACTAATTTAATGTATAGAAGCCCCTTTACTACGAGTAGAGGGTTCAATTACAAATGGACTATATAGATTAGTAATTGGAGAGACCAAAAAAGCACCACAGAGTCCCGAGATGTCCCTGGGAGATAGACCATTCTGAGGTCCTCTTTCTTCCCTAGATCCACAGCTTCCCAAGGAGAGATGTGCTTCTGTGGTTGCTCCATTTTCTATCTTTAACTCTTTGTAGATTTCTTGCCCCACCAGGGCCATACTCCTAAGATTACTACATTCCTCCACTGCTCTGTTTTTTATAACCTTTCCTGAGAGAGGAGCAGAAATCTGATTGATTCATCCCTTTTACACACTGTTCTCACCTCCAATCTCAGGCAGTTTTTTCCCTGCCTTTTTTTTCACACCTTTCTTAGTGTGCCTGGCTCTCCCATTAAAAACCAAAATTTACAAGAACACTTATTTACCTCTACTTCCAGTAGAGTACAAGGTGGTATACATTTCACCGCAGCAAGAAGCAATACAGTAATTAAATATTTCCAGCTCTAGAGCCACACTTGTCTGGGTTTAAACTTGGAGAGGCCATTAACTAGTTGTATAGCACAGAGCAAGTTACTTAATGCCTCCTGCCTCACTTTCTTCATCTGTAAAATGAAGGTTATGCCAATCTTAGAGAGCTTAGTGAGAGTCAAATGAATTAATACATATAAAGTGCCCAGAACAGAGCTTGGCACATAGTAGGCACTGAATAAATACCAGCTACTATTATTAACATACATTAATCATTATTTTTATTTTTTATTTTTTATTTATTTATTTTTGCGGTACACGGGCCTCTCACTGTTGTGGCCTCTCCCGTTGCGGAGCACAGGCTCCAGACACCCAGGCTCAGCGGCCATGGCTCATGGGCCCATCCACTCCGCAGCACGTGGGGTCCTCCCGGACTGGGGCACAAACCCGTGTCCCCTGCATTGGCAGGCGGACTCTCAACCACTGCGCCACCAGGGAAGCCCTATTTTTATTATATTATTAAACTAAAGTCTCAGAGATATATTCAAGACTTCATATTAGTCCCATTATAGTTGGGCCTTAGATCCCAAAATCTACCCTCAAACCACTTAATTTCCTACTTTTTCTTTTCATCACAGGCCAGAAGATGGAGTATTATCATGGCACCTTTAAAATTTCAGACCTACGAGTCAAAAGTAATTCTGGACAAAGCAGCCCATACCAGCTTAAGGACTTACAGGAGATGACTGAAAACTTGGTAAGTCAGATAAGATGGTTTCTATCATAAAATATTGCAGGAGGAAGGGATTTTGTGAATCATTTTCCCCACTATTTCTTAAAACATGATTTTCAGATAATTTGCATCAGAATCATCTTGCAGATTCCCAGGTCCCACTCCAAATCTTCTGAATCAGTGTCTGATGGAGTGGGTGGGTAGGGAGAGGGGAGTAAGGGAATCTGCATTCTAGCAAATTGGTGATTTTGATAAACCACTTTTTAAACCACCTGATTTAAAAGTGAGAGAATGGAAGCCAAGGTATCCCAGCCCTTTGCTCCCCCATTCCACCACAATACTACCCAACTGAAAAGCTTAAACATACTAGAAGTGGTTATTTGTAAAACCACATGCTTTTTTTGTTAGACCACATTTTAAGACTTAAAATATTTTTTAAATACATGAAAAAAGGAAAGAGGATCATAAATGTTCATTTTATCTCAAAAACACACTAATTAAGATAAAATACCCAGACCTATTGTGCAATATTCAAATGAACTGCTACCGATTTTGTTAAAACTGAAATACAAGACTGTCCCCCCCCCCAAAAAAAAGTAAACTCAGTTGCATAACAGCTCTGCTCACGATGTGTATGAACCGTCACTCAAAAACTAAGGTCAAGTTAACTTCCTTGACAAAGAAGCACAGAGCATAAAATTATTTTAAAAGGGTGGAAATGTCAGGTGTTGGTTTGTTTTAGTCAAAGAATCATTTTTTACTCAAAACATTTCCTTTCTTTCTCAAACCATTTTAATTTTTTCATGCCACTATTTGATCTTGTCCACATGCATACCCAGTTGCAACATATTCACAGCCACATCACAAATGGAGTTTTTCATCTATATTTTCAATTCTCATTAAATTATGCAATGTTTTTTATTTTGCAGTCTCATCCCCTCAAATCAATAATTACATTAATAGATTGATATATATCCTCCATTCTTTTATATTCAGAGCACCTTAGAAAATAGCATTTGTGATCATTTCTTGAGGAATGCCAGAAAAAACTTGGATACATACCCTAGTACCTCTTTTATTCCTCTGACCCTGAGTGACTCCACAAAACTTCCTCAGTGTAAAAATATTAATAATAAATTAATCTTAGTTAAAAAGATATACAATTTTTTGAACTTTGAAAAAATATTTATAATTTAACAGGAAAGTTTAAAATTTGTTTTCTTTACAGCCAACATTGTTGGCATTGTTTTAGGTTAACTAAGACATTGTTTCTACTGAAGTAAATGGACAGGAATGAAGTAGGTCTTTTAAAAAAAAAGTGAAAGAAATTCACTTATAGAGGTACGTCTATAACATTATGTGTTTGAAGGTGGACTTTGAAGCTTCACTAAAGCACACGTTTTTAGGTGTGAAAGAACCACAGGTACAAAGGCTGAGTTACGTGATGAAACATTATCATCATAAGGACCTACAAGGCCTTTCTCTAGTTGTCATTATTTATTTCTTCTCTTTTATTTTCATACCACACTCTCATTCTCCTCCCCCTGCAGACAACCATACTGTATTTCACATATATTCTTTTATTAGTATTCATTCTTGCAAAAATGCACTTTCTTGTTTTGTGCAGAGCACATGGTTTTAATTTATTCTTTGTGTTATAAATCCCTTGTTTTAGTCAGTTTGGGCTGCTATAAAAATGTATCATAGCTTGAGTGGCTTATAAACAACAAAAATTTACTTCTCATAGTAATGGAGGCTGGAAGTCTGAAATCATGACACTAACATGGTCAGGTTCTGGCAAGAACCTTCTTTCATGTTGCAGACTTCAGACTTCTTGGTGTATCCTTACATGGTGGAGAGCAGGGAGCTAAAGAGCTCTCTGGGGTCTTTTTTATAAGGTACTAATCCCATTCATGACCTAATCACCTCCCAAAGGCCGCACCTCTTCATATATGGCCTTCATTATGTTAAAGCAGGTTCCCTCAATGCCCACTTTCTGGAGGGTTTGTAACATAAATCAGTGTTGGATTTTGTGAAAAGCTTTCTCTGCATCTATTGAGATGATCATATGGTTTTTATTCTTCAGTTTGTTAATGTGGGGTATCACACTGACTGATTTGCAGATACTGAAAAATTCTTGCATCCCTGGGAAAAATCCCACTTGATCTTGGGGTATGACCCCTTCAATGTATTATTGGATTCAGTTTGCTAGTATTTTGTTGAGGATCTTTGAATCTATATTTATCAGTGATATTGACCTATAATTTTCTTTTTTTGTGGTATCTTTGTCTGGTTTTGGTATCTGGGTGATGCTGGCCTCATAGAATGACTTTGGGAGTGTTCCTTCCTCTGCAATTCTTTTGGAAGAGTTTCAGAAAAATAGGTGTTAACTCTTCTATAAATGTTTGATAGAATTTGCCTGTGAAGCCATCTAGTCCTGGACTTTTGTCTGTTGGGAGTTTTTTAATCAGTTTCAATTTTAGTACTGGTGATTGGTCTGTTCATATGTTCTATTTCTTCCTAGTTCAGTCTTGGGCGATTATACCTTTCTAAGAATTTGTCCATTTCTTCTAGGTGTTTATTTTATTGGTATATAGTTGCTTGTAGTAGTCTCTTAAGATCTTTTGTATTTCTGTGGTGTCCATTGTATAATAACTTTCTCCTTTTCCATTTCTAATTTTATTGATTTGAGCCCTCTTCCTCTTTTTCTTGATGAGTCTAGCTGAAGGTTTATCAATTTTGTTTATCTTTTCAAAGAACCTGTTTTTAGTTTCATTGATCTTTTCTGTTTTCTTCATCTCTATTTCATTTATTTCTGCTCTGACTTTTATGATTTCTAGATAGGAACAGTTTGTTGGTAGTAGACATTGCACTTATCCATTCCATCTTTTATTAATTTGGACCAAATTGCCCTTCATAAAACAAAAATCCATAATTTTAAAGTAATCATATTTATCAGTTTTCTCAGCCTTATGGTTGTGTTTTTAAAGTTTTTTAGAAAAAGTTATTTCCTCTTTTAAGTTATAAAATTATTTTACTGTATTTTCTTCTATTAAACTATACTTCTGGGCTTCCCTGGTGGCGCAGTGGTTGAGAGTCAGCCTGCCGATGCAGGGGACACGGGTTCGTGCCCCAGTCCGGGAAGATCCCACATGCCGCGGAGCGGCTGGGCCCGTGAGCCATGGCCGCTGAGCCTGCGGGTCCGGAGCCTGTGCTCCGCAACGGGAGAGGCCACAACAGTGAGAAGCCTGCGTATCGCAAAAAAAAAACAAACAAACAAACAAACAAAAAAACTATACTTCTACCTTCTACAGAAGGTTTTTAATGCATCTGAAGTCCACCTTTATATGTGATATTAAGTAGCAACCCAGGTAATGATCCAGTTTTCCCAGTGTAACTAACTAAACAATCTGTCTCACCAATATATGGTATGATTATTCAGCTTAAGACACTTCTTAGCCCCTGAGTCTTACAGAAAAAAACCATGATCCATCTCTTCAAACTGCTTCCCATCTCCTTGGAGAGATGATAGTAACACACATGAAACTGAACAGCATGACATGATATGATTAAGGACTATATTGTATGTTGAGGACTATAAGTGCAGAAGAACTTCAAAGAAAAGGAAGATCAACTAGGGTTCACATGGTCAGGAAAGGCTGTGTATTATTTTAGCCCTGTTTAAGTGAGACAATGTCCCTTTCCCTCCAATCCCCACCAATTTACCTTCAGGAGAATTACAGGAAGTGTTCATGCCTCATCCTGAGCCACTCCTTTTTATTGTTGCTAAATGCCAATGAGTGAAACCAGATTCTTCTCTCTGACCTATGTGTGTGCTAATTAGACAGCCAAGAAATACAAGTTGTAGGTCCTGTTCTTCCTCATAATTGGGGATTTACTGATTTGAATGGAAACGGAGATGCAAAAATAAAATGAGTTCATGCTTAGATACTGCTAAAACCCATTCCAGTTCCTTGAGATAGTAGCACAGACATATCTCATCTTTCATACCATTCTTCAGAGAATATTCCAGTAACCAGACACCATGATGTTCCTAAATAGGTAGGTCATTTTTATTACTATTATAAGTTTGAGTAGGATCACTGACTGAGCGAGCACTTTATTTGAAGAAATATATTTCAGAAATATTTTTAAAGTATAGGATCATTACAAATGTGAAAGTTAAAAACTTGTAACACTATGGCAATAACACTAGTTAACATATACTGAATGCCAAGCACTCAATTAGCTTAGCACATTAAGCACTGTATCTGTATTATTTTAGTTAATCCTCAAAAACAAACTTATGAGGTAAGTATAATTATTACCACAGTTTTACAAATTGAAAAATCAAGGTACAGAAAAGTTAATTTACCCAAGATCATTCAGCTAGTAAACGATATAGTTAGGGTTTTAGATTACATTTTCTTAATACATTTTTGTCATCCATAAGAATCTTCTGTGTGATTTTACTTCCCATCTACCATCCCACAAAACACCAGAAATCAAGTAGTTATCCCTGGTACATTATTCCCTTTCAGTTACAGTTGACCATTGAACAACATGGGTTTGAACTGCACAGGTTCACTTACATGCAGTCTTTTCAATAAATACATGCTATAAATAAATAAATATGTGCTACAGTACTACATGATTGGTGGTTGGTTGAATTTACAGATGCAGAACCAGGGATACAGAGGGCCAACTATGAAGTTATATCCAGATTTTTGACCCAACCCCCCACATGGTTCAATGGTCATTGAATACTGTATAGTATTAGCATGTGCCAGTGACCACCATCTGAATTAACAATGGCACCAGTTAGGAATTTTCTTAGTGTTGTCTCCAAAAAAACCCAATTCTCCTGTGCCCAAAGCACTCCTAAATTTTATCTTCTTTGTGCCAGGAACACCAGAAACAGTGCCTGAAATGATCCTCAAACTATCCTTTGGACTATATGTCTAGAGTTGTAGAGACAAAGGACTTGGAAACAGAAGTGATGTAAGGAGATAATGTAGTTTAGGAACACTCTCTAAAGGACCTTGAAGACACCAGTGAGAGACGTGGCTCTCTGAAGCAGGCAGCTCTTCTCTTGAGAAAAGGCAACTGGGTCAAGGTAAACAACTTAGCAAAGCTATTAGACTACCTAAAGTTTGGAGTTGCATAATGTAAGAGAAGTAAGAGGCCCAATGCCTGGTGTAGGCCTATGGTCCTATGCCTAGAAAAGAGATGAATTTGAAAGCTTATTTGGAAGCTTAGAGAAGAAAATAAGCAGCAATTATTAAAAAAACAAACAAACAAAAAACTTTGTGTTCAGAGGTTACAAAAATTGTGTGTAGAATGTGACTGAGTTCTTACTTGGGAGCTCAAACTCACATTCATTTCATAACTGAAGATTAGGTATGACTAAAAGAGGAAAATGTGTATCACAACCTCTGCCTTCAATGTGTTAAATTTGAATACTGAAAGAAAAAGCTAACTGTTGTATATTTCATGTCTAATCTTCAATATAACACTGCAAAGGAGGCATTGTTATTCACACTTTATAAATAGATAGGAGAACTAAGCCTCTGAAGTTAAGGTCCACAGTTCGTAAATCAAGGAGGGGAGATTTGAAGCCATATAGGTTAACTCCAACAAGTGCTATCTCCACTAAATTATTCTATTTGTCAGGAAGGGACTAAGCTATAATAGGAAGTTCAGTTCTACATCAATTCTTCTCCCATTTAATTTTTAAATCCATAAGGATTATAAATTTATATGCTCTGTCAGACCACTTTTACTTAGCCAATACATTGGGATTACATTACTAATTATATAAAGATGTCTTCATCCTTAGTTTATACATTTCCTTGTATCAATTTTTTCAGCTTTATTAAAATATAATTGACATATAACATTGTGTAATTTTAAGGTGTAAAATGTGATGATATGATACACTTATGTTGCAAAATGATTACCACTATAACACCTCCATCATGTCACATAATTACTATTTTTTTGTGTGGTGAGAACACAAGATCTACTCTCTTAGCAACTTTCAAGTATATAACACAGTGTCATTAAGTATAATCATTACAATGTACATGGGATACCGGAACTTATTAATTTGTAACCAGAAGTTTGTACTCCTTGATCAATATTTCTCCATTTTTTCCATCCCCTCGCCTTAGTAAGTACCATTCTACTATCTGTTTCTATGGATTCCACTTTTTAGATTCCACATAAAACTGGAATAAAGTACTTGTCTTTGTCTGACTTATTTCAGTTAGTGTAATGCCCTCAAAATCCATCCATGTTGGCAGAATTTCATTCTTTCTCCTGGCTGAGGAATATACAGCTGAACTTTGAACACTATGGGCTTGAATTGCAAGGGTCAACTTATATGCAGATTTTTTTTTCATTAGTAAATACAGTAGGATTATATGATTTGATCCATGGTTGATTGAATCCACAGATGCAGAACCATGAATACAGAGAACCATATGGGAACTGTGGATACAGAGGGATGTTATGCTATATGGGGATTTTCAACAGCACAGGGGGCAGCACCTCTAGCCACGACGTTGTTCAAGGGTCAACTGTATATATATGTATATACATCTTCTTTATCCATTTATTTTTTGACAGACACAGGTTGTTTCCGTATCTTGCCTATTGTAGATAATACTGTGATGAACATGAGAGTGCAGATATCTCTCTGAGCTCCTGTTTTAATTTCCTGTGGACCTATACCCAGAAGTGGGATTGCTGGCTCAGATGGTAGTTTTAGTTTTTCGAGGACTCCCCATACTTTCTCCACAGTGGCTATGCCAATTTACATTCCCACCAACCATGCACAAGGGCTCCTTTCACCAAAGTCTTGAAGTTTCATTGTTAGGATCTTTCACATCCTTAGTTAAATTTATCCCAAAGTATTTTATTGTTTTTGATGCTATTATGAATCGGGTTGTTTTCTTTATTTCTTCTTCAGATATATTGTTGTTATTGTATAGAAACACAACTAATTTCTATACACTATGAATGTTGATTCTATGTTTGATTTCTCTGTTGATATGTATGCAACTTTACTGAATTCATTGGCCAGTTCTAACAGTGTTTTGGTGGCATATTTAAGATTTTCTATATATAAAATTATATCATCTGCAAAAAAAGGCAATTTTACTTCTTCCTGTCTGATTTTGATGCCTTTTATTCTTTTTCTTGCCTGATTGCTCTAGCTAGAACTCCCAGTAACATGGTGAATAGGAGTGGTGAGAGTGGGCACCCTTCTTATCTTGTTCCTGATCTTAGAGGGAAAGATTTCAATCTTTTACTGTTGAATTTTGTTGTAAGCTGTGCATTTGTCTTATATGGAGTTTATTATGTTGAGGTATGTTCCTACTACACGTGATTTGTTGAGTGTTTTTATCATGAAAGAAGCTTGTATTCTGTCAAATGCTTTTTCTGCATCTATTGAGATGGTCATATGATTTTTAGCTTTCATCCTATTGATGTGTTGTGTCACATTTATTGATTTGCATATGTTGAACCATCCTTGCATCCCAGAGATAAATCTCACTTGATCATGGTATATGATCCTTTTAATGTGCTGTTGAATTTAGTTTGCTAATACACTGTTGAGAATTTTTGCTTCAGGAATATTGGTCTGAAGTTTTATTTTCTTGTAGTGTCCTTATCTGGCTTTGGTATAAAGGTAATGCTGGCCTCACAAAATAAGTTTGGGTGTGTTCCTTCTTTGATTTTTTGGAAGAGTTCGAGAAGGATTGGCATTAATTCTTATTTAAATGTTTGGTAACATTCACCAGTGAAACCATCTTGTCCTGGGCTTTTCCTTTTGAGGAGGGTTTTGATTACTGATTTAATCTCCTTATTCATTATTGGTCTCAGATCTTCTATTTCTTCATGATTCAGTCTTGGTAGGTTGTATTTTTCTAGGAATTTATCCATTTCTTCTAGATTATCCAATTTGTTGGTTTATAATTGTTCATAGTTTCTTAAGATCCTTTGTATTTTTGTGTTATAATGTCTATTGTTTCATTTCTGATTTTGTTTGAGTCTTCTCTCTTTTTTCTTTTAGATAGTCTCACTAAAGTTTTGTCAACTTTGTTAATCTTTTCAAAAACACAGCTCTTAGTTTTGTTGATCTTTTCTATCATTTTTCTGATCTTTATTTCATTTATTTATGTTCTTATCTCTGTTACCTCTTTCCTTCTGCCAGCCTTGGTCTTAGTTTGTTCTTTTTCTGGTTCCTTGAGGAGTAACGAGATCAAAAGTCCAGTAAGCCTCAAAATCCTGTGAGCACCATCAGTGCTCAGGTTGGTCATGTTCTACATAGGCTTAGGATAATGATTCACAGCTGACTTCTTTTCTTTTTTTTCTTTTTTTTTTTTTTTTTGCGGTACGCGGGCCTCTCAGTGTTGTGGCCTCTCCCGTTGCGGAGCATGGGCCCCGGACGTGCAGGCTCAGCGGCCATGGCTAACGGGCCCAGCCACTCGGTGGCATGTGGTATCTTCCCGGACCGGGGCACGAACCCGTGTCCCATGCATCGGCAGGCGGACTCTCAACCACTGCGCCACCAGGGAAGCCCACAGCTGACTTCTTAAATCTTGGGTTTTGCCAAAAATCTGGATTTTAAATAGGTAGAATAACAACTTTAAAGGATTGCAATAAGAACGATCAAGATTATGGTCTTTATTTTTAGAGGGCAAAGAATATAGGCTGCCTTTGGAGAGGGGTAACCATTACATGTTGCTTGTACATATCAGTGGGTAGGAGCTCTTAGTCCATAGGAATCAAATTACTGAAAATGTCAACAAGGAGAAAAAATTCCCCTCAAATACTTCATGTGCAGTTTTCTTTTTTCTCTAGGAGCACTGATCTCAATCTGATGTAAATCTCATTAAAAACACTAATAAAAATCTTCCTGATAAATGCAAGGCTTTCTGATAAATAAATTTTCACTTCCTTTTATTAATTCATTCAAAAAAGCATGCTGAATTCTTACATATTGTAGAGTATGAAAAGAAGAATGATTGTCCCTGTCCATAAAAGGTTTGCAGTTTAGTAGAGGATATAATATATTTTCATAAATAACTATATTAAGGAGTAGAAGATATAAGAGGAATAAGAACAATTAGGACAGGAAGAGGAAAGATTACTCTGAGGTTCAAGGAATAAACCCAAAGTAGGTCTTATCTGAAATAGACTTTGAAGGAGAGTTGTGATTCAGAAAAGCAGAGCCAGCAGAATCAGAGAGGGGACTACAGACCAAAAGAATAGCCTGAGAAGGGCAAGTACACAGGGAAACAGGACATGCCTGAAAACAGCACTACCAAGCATGAAAGGTAATGGTGTTGTTGATGGGGGTTGTGGGTATGGGGATGAATGACAGATGGTGAGGCCCTTGAACATATGACTCTGTGACCAGAGACTCAAATGCAATTGTGCTCTAATCTCTATTTCTACCTTGAGTTCAGCCCTGGAGTAGAGCAACTTCAATTAAACCTTATTTAAGGTTAAAGGTGTGTTTTTTAAAAAGCATCTCTTATACCCTCCTTTGTGTGCCACTCGTATTATAACTAGGAGAAAGCAACAGGATCTGAATTTTTTTCTTGGCATGTTTTGGCTCTAAACTTTTAGTTCTCAGGCACTCATCTGGTGTGATGTTGGTAGAAACTGCCTTCATATTCCATTGGCTAGTCTTCAGTGGCATATCTCTCTGAAGTTAGTGGTCTCAGCTCTGAAACGCCCCTATGTGAGTACAAAGACTGCTGTGAGAGGAGCAAGCTGGGAAGCATCTAAACTGAAAGGTGGGCTACATGTGTGAACAGAGGTAGTCTGGGAATGAGAGCTAAATGGCTGGGCCCGTCTGTTTGTTTGAATTGAAGGCTTCTCCCTAACTCTTCCATTAAACACCCAACTAACCTTCAATTGCCCTCTTAGAACTTAGTCTCAGTGCAACTTCCAGCATTTCAAAGTCATCAAACATAAAGAGGTACTACCTTGAAAGAAGGTCTTTTGTTCAATATGAGGGACTAACTCCAACTACAAAACTCTACAACTGGCTCCAAATGGGAGCAAGATAGATTTATAAATCACTAACTCTATTAAGATATGTAAATAATAAACTTAGAACAAGCTGGCACACAGCTTAAAAAAAGTGTCCTCGGGCCTCCCTGGTGGCGCAGTGGTTAAGAGTCCGCCTGCCGATGCAGGGGATACGGGTTCGTGCCCCGGTCTGGGAGGATCCCATATGCCGCGGAGCGGCTGGGCCCGTGAGCCATGGCCGCTGGGCCTGCGCATCCGGAGCCTGTGCTCCGCAACGGGAGAGGCCACAACAGTGAGAGGCCCACATACCGCAAAAAGAAAAAAAAAAAAAAAAAAAAAAAAAGTGTCCTTTGAAACTTCTGAGAATTTAAAATTAGAATGCCAAAGTGCTGGCAGAATGTTTCTGATGAAATAGGCCTTAATCTGTAAAGGAAACATTTTTGGGGGGTCTCTAGAAAGCTAGTTCTTACATAAACTCCATTCAGCAATAAAGTTTACGTTCATGTTTTCTCTGATTTCCCGTTTTAAATTCCTTTAGTGTAGGAACCCTGTTAGCTAGTTTCTGTGCCCCAGCATTTTTTAGGATAACATAAAGATCCTGGGCTTCACCCCAGACCCAACCAATGAGGTTTTATAGGGACACGGTCCTGGAATTTGAATTATAGAGAAGAGACTTCTATATTTCTGTGATTACCAAAGTTTCTTCTACCTAGATTCTTCTTATGTTATTTTTTTAGCTCCTATCTTCCCAGACACCTGAACTATTCAAAGATGGAATGGATGCTGGGGCTAGATATTCTTCTCAGCAGGCATTTTGCCAGATGAATGATGTCATCCAGAGTCAAAAACTTAATCCAGTACCTTCACCAACAAGTCACAAACAGCCAAGGGATCTATTGCAGGTAGAATTTCAGAGGATAATTACAAACCAAACTTCTTTAGATACCCAAACACTATTTACCTTTTTCCTTTTAATACTGGTCATTTTTCTTCCCTTTGTTTTGATTAGTCTTTTCTTTTCTTTTGGATTTCCCCCAGATACTGAGTAATAGGACTGGCTGTGTATGTCGGAAGAGAAATGATTAAAACAATTATTGGTCTTGCAAAAAAATATCTTACAAAATAATTTCATTTCTAACATATAAACCCCACATTTCTTCAGTCCATTTAAGCTTTTCTTATTTAAATACAAGTAAGTGTATATTCTGGATACAAGCAATTTCTCTATTTTCTAAATACTGTCTTTGATCTGAAGTTTAAAAATATATTACCAAATATATGTTTAAAACTTTTATACTTTAAGTCAATCGACTGTTTATGTTATAACTTATTGTCGTATGTTCTATGAAAGAAATTGAAGTAAAATGTACATCATATTTAACAAGGAGGTTGTGTGATTGATAAGAGATGGACCTAGAGACAGAAGACCTAGATTTAAGACCCAGTTTGTTAATCCACATGATGCTAGGGAAATTCAAATGATGTCTCCGAGTGTCAGTTTCCTTTTCAAATGAAATAAGAATCAAAATAATTCTTATTTCATACAGTTATTATAAGGAGTAAGGGGGATATATATTTTGTTTCCCAATTAAGCTTTTTACGAATGCCTGATACTGCTAAGGAAGTCACAACTTGTTCCTTGATCTCTGAAAGTCTTCTTTTTTATTTCCATTCTTTGGGTTTTTCAAAATGAGAGGTGGTTTTCTTG
This sequence comes from Mesoplodon densirostris, assembly GCF_025265405.1. Lineage (NCBI taxonomy): Eukaryota > Metazoa > Chordata > Mammalia > Artiodactyla > Ziphiidae > Mesoplodon > Mesoplodon densirostris. The sequence continues at coordinate 132,410,335 of NC_082661.1, forward strand.
TCTCTTTCTTAAGGATTTAGGACATAATTTTTGTGCTAAATAGATGAGCACATTTGGCTCATCTACTATCAAATATGAAATGCAGTACCTGCATTCAGATGACACTGTTGCCACCAAGTGGTCACTGGGGGATACTGCAAGCAAAAATCTAGGTGTGATAAGTCACAGCATCATGTCTTGGCAGGCAATTAAAATTCTGTGCAAATGGACCCCAAACAGTAGTTTTTGTTCTCCTCCCCTGTTGACATAAACTGAGGAACACAACTTTGACCTAAACCTGTAAAACCACCTTACTCTTTCTTCCTTCCTGGCCTACCCTAGGGCTCAGAATCAACAACAATTAGAAAATTGTTAGCTCATTCCTAAATCTCTAATGCCTCTTCCCTGTACTTACAGCCAAAGACCTGCAGAGAAATCTGAGACCTGTGATGCCAGGATGGGGGCTAACCTGATCCACCAGCAGTCTACTACCAAAATATACCCAGCATTTTATATGTATTTAATCCTTACCACCCTATGAGTAGCATAGCAATATCTTTGTTTTAGAGGTTAGGATACTGAGGCTCAGCTTGGTTCAGCAACTTTTCCAAGGTCACCTAGTTCATGAGCAGCAGGATAAGCAGGCTTCAAATCCAGCACTGAGTGGTTCTCTCCACCACTTCTCAAGGCCTCCCTCCATGTCCCATCTCTGCTCTGCAACTTTCTGCTTCACCTTCTGTGGAGTTTTAGGAAGATAACCTTTACCCCAGATACCTATGTCAGCACATTAGAGTCACCTGGGGAGATTTTTACAAATACAAATGCTTAGGTTCCGTCCAGACGATTTATAACCAAAATTCTGGGAGAGGGGCCCCAGCATCTTAAGTCTTTTTTTTTTTTTTTTTAATTCTGCAAATGATTCTGTTGCACAGTTGGAATTGAGAACCACTGGTTTAAATCATGATATTACTCATGTTAAAACATTTTTCTATCGCTTTAACATTTAATCAGGGGTATATTCTTCTTGTAAAATATTAACACATAGTTTCTCTCTTATTGTAATAACAGGTGGATGATATATTTATAGATTCGGCCTTGAACAAGCATTATATCAAGAACCAAGTAGTCAGACTGACGTATGTATGTTTGGGCAAAGGTGGATTCACATCCTGGAATGACAAAGGGCAAAAGAGATAGGAACCCTCATATACTGTTGCCTCTATGAGCTTGGCTTTTGGTTAGGATTTCTTATAAATATTATTTCGACAACAGTCTCGAGATACAGGGCCGACCACCAGTTTGTAAACACAAAAACTAAGGCTCTGGGAGGTTAAGTGATACGTTCAAAATTCCTCAAGTGACAGAACCAGGATTCAAATCCCATCAACTGATTATAAGGCCTGGGACTACCAGAAACCATAGCTTTGGGAAAACCCAGCTGCATGCCACTGCATGCACCAAGTTGTATTCTTTCAATACACATGTCATTTCAAAAGTATTAAGAAGGCAAAGTTGACTACAAAATGGGATCATAAGTCTTACCTGTAATGAAGCCTAGCTAGTTACAGGAGCCATACCCAAACAAAAAGATGTTACTGTTTTAATGAATTTCTGCTTGTTGTGGTGGAGAGGGAAGACTCCTGTCATTTGCAGAAATTGCTCAGAGGTTTCAATTGTGTTATTTGGAAAGCTCATAGCAGAACATATACATAACAGATACAAACATATGGGCCTGTGTGACTCATCTTCTTAAAGAAAATGAATATAGTCAGATCTATCTGAAGGAAATAATAATCGGTTTTCTCATCAATAGGCTAATGCTTTATTGGCAGACTTACCCCAATTTCCTTAGACCTTTATCAAGTAACTAGTGACCTCCAGAAGGATTTTACAATATATATTAGATAAATTTTATAATATTTAGGAGACAAAAAGCATGTATTTGCTGAAACTTTCTAGATTTCATGCCCTCCATTTTTAAATTCTGACTTGCCATAGCATCCTAGCAAAATTATCATAGTCTTATGAACTCCTTTGAATTTGTAGCCACTATCATTTTGTAAGCTTTTGTGTGGGTCCAGAGAAATCCCACTTGGTAAACAATGTTTTCCCTCTGATTTAAAAAGAGGGAAAATTACTAGATTGTATATTTACCAATTTGACATAAAATTCTATTTATTTATATCTTCACATTCCAAAGCCTAAATGAACCACAATATATAAAATGCCTTCAAACTGATATGATTCCCTCTTTTTTTAAATCGAAGAATTCAGGAAAATAGGGCTTCAGTGCTTTTTAGAGCTTGGATCTTTTTTAAAATGTATTTATTTATTTATTTATGGCTGTGTTTTGGTCTTCGTTTCTGTGCGAGGGCTTTCTCTAGCTGCGGCAAGTGGGGGCCACTCTTCATCGCGGTGCACGGGCCTCTCACTATCACGGCCTCTCTTGTTGCGGAGCACAGGCTCCAGATGCGCAGGCTCAGCAATTGTGGCTCACGGGCCTAGTTGCTCCGTGGCATGTGGGATCCTCCCAGACAAGGGCTCGAACCCGTGTCCCCTGCATTGGCAGGCAGATTCTCAACCACTGTGCCACCAGGGAAGCCCAGAGCTTGGATCTTTTGAAATGTAAAAATAAAACACATGGCAGATCAACACATAGGTTTCCATTTTTCTTAAAGCCCTTTAATTGTTTGGTTTTCCTACTTAAAGAGTATGGAAAAATTCAACCCCACAAGTGAAGGGGCTTGAACTTGTGTATATGAAAAAAGTTCAAGGAACTGGACATGTGTAATCTGGAGAAGACTCAGACACCAAGAATATCACTGTCTTCAAATATTTTATGTGGAAGAGGGAACTGATGTTTTATGTATGTCCCAAATGGTAGACCTAAGCCTATAGAATGTAAGCTTTAGGGAGACATATTTCAACTCCAAGTGAAGAGCTCTCTTAAAGTCAGAGCCGACCAAAGAGGAATACCCTCTTTAGAGAAGTAAATCTTTTAAATTACTGTGCTGGAGTTAGATGACCATGTATCATGGAGGCTGTAGAGCTGATGAAGGTATCACACAAGGGACTGGCCAAAGACACCATTAAAGTTTTTTCCAATCCTCAGGGTTTATAATTTTGATGATAAAATTTTGGTGTCTAACTCAAATGTTATAACAAGCCTTCAAATTAATGGGGAAAATCCACCCAGAACATAATGAAAACTTGAAGAGGGAACATATGAAATGATCTTGAGTCAGAAAGTGACATATATGAGTTATCAATGTGAGATGATTAGCTCTTGACACTTTCAACAACTGAGGCATAATTCAGAAGAAGACAATACAGAAAAGAGAGTTAGATAATACTGGATGTATTCTTTGAACAAGTACCTTTCTCTTGCAGTCCAGAGGAAGATGGTGTGACAGTACATGTCATTATGGTGTTCCAGTTCCGCTCTGCTGAGTCAAGGGCAGTGAGAAAAAGGAAAATCCGTAGCATCTTAAATGAGAAGATAAGTAACACCAGAGCTTTGTCAATAAATGCCTCGTCAGTTGAAGTTAATGGTAAGTAGGTATCTTTCTATGTGATGTGAAGTTCTCTATTAAGTCCATTTTATGTCTAATCATAAACTTATTTACCATTATTTCCATTCCAAATTATAGCAAGAATTCAGATGGAAAAAATTTCAAGTTAAAAAAGTGACTTTTAAAGGTGTTATTATTCTCTGATGAAAGCATGTCTGAAGTTAGTTGTCAAGTGATTTTTTCTGTAGTAATTGACTGCCAGAAATAAAATCAAACCTTTACCACTAACATAGTCAATCTGAGCCAGCCACTTCCTCCATGTCTAAGCAAGTGAAAATACCAAGTGTTTAGCAAAAACAGTTTTTCTGTTTCTAAAACATAAACTCATTTGTTGCCTTTTTAAAATATGAATCATTTCTGTAAACAGTGAAATTATGAAGTTTATGTTAACTTTTTTTCCTATGGGCATTTGAGAAAATGGTAAATCAATTTTGGAGCCACTAAAGCCTTCTTGTAAGTAATGCTTTAAAAATCACTAAACTAGAAAAGAAATCATAGGAATAATTATACCATTATTGCTTCTCTAAAAAGAGAGGTAATCTTTATCAAGGCCCTTCTCTATATCATTTACATGCAGCATCTAATTTCTATATTCTTATGAATTAGGCAAACTCACCTTTATAGATGTGAAAGAGGCGCAAAAAAGGCTAAGGATTCCAATAATTAAAAGGAGCAAACATTCGGGACTTCCGTGGTGGTGCAGTGGTTAAGAATCCGCCTGCCAATGCAGGGAACATGGGTTTGAGCCCTTGTCCGGGAAGGCCCCACATGCCGCAGAGCAACTAAGCTTGTGCACCACAAACTACTGAGCCTGTTCTCTAGAGCTCTCGAGCCACAACTACTGAGCCCGCATGCCACAACTACTGAAGCCCGTGCACCTAGATCCCGTGTTCAGCAACGAGAAGCCACTGCAATGAGAAGCCCGTGCACCACAACGAAGAGTAAACCCCACTCGCTGCAACTAGAGAAAGCCCAGGTGTAGCAACGAAGACCCAGTGCAGCCAAAAATAAATAAATAACTTTTTTTTTTAAAAAGGAGCAAACATTCAAATCTAGATTACTACTTTCTTGAGAAGCTTGTGAAAAAAGGGTCTGGTCAAACGCACTTCAGAAATTCAGTCTATGATATTCACCTCTTGGAAATTCATCCCTTATATTAGCATACTAAAGACTCTGAGGAGACCAGCTAGACAGAAACCTGTTTAACCCTGTACATTAAGCTGCTTCCACAAGCATCTATTTCTGGAAGACAAGTGAAGATTTCCCATACAAATTCCAGGGGACACCAGACTTATGAGTCACAGAAGAGATTCAGAGTAAGTGTGATTAATATCAGATGTGAAACAGAAGGCCCTGTCCTTGCAAGTGTCTGGTTGACCCTTTAAGAGGAAACCTGACCAGGAAGTGAAAATCTGCAGGAATGGGATGGGCAGGAGTTTGCTGATGAGACAAAGAGTCAGCTAGTCAGGGAATAAACCTGGGGACCTCTCCCAACCCAAGAGGGAAGAACCTGTCAAGGGCTTAATCCACCTTCATTGTTTTCTTGTTTGTGGGGAAACAAATGAATCGAGGTTGTGAAATAGTGGAAGCTCTGATAAATTACATGATGTGTTCTATGTAATTTCCAACAGCCAGTTAATTTGCCAGGAACTTAAAAGCCTGAGCTATCTGAAACCAGAAATGAAGTATGAAATGGTCATCAGTTTTCTGGGCTCTTTGTTTCTTATAGGTTCAGTTTGTGACCTGCAGCTTATTTTAATGACTATAGTAGATTAAAGGGCAGGATGTGCTGCTGGAGAACCTGATTTGAGAGTTACCTAATTCTAACTCCACTGAGTCACTGCAGGAACACCCAAGTAATTGGCCCATGCCTTTGCCTCCATCTTCTCAACTATAAACTTGCAATGATAATGTTTGTTATTCCTGAAGTCACAGAAATACCATGAAGATACACAAGGAAATAGAAAATAGAATATGGAACATATAGGTCATTACCTCTTAGAAAGCTAGCAAATTGTGCATATATGTTGGAAACCTGAAAGCATTAATGCGAGTAACTGGTGGTAGAAAAAGCTATAACCTTGAAGTTTTCCAAATTTCCAAATATAAAAAGAGCAGTGTTTACTAGCACTTAGCAAAGGCCCATTTAGTAGAAAGCTCAGTAGAATCCTCAAGGCAATTCTTACAGACAAAAACATTGCTCTCCAGCAAAACTTAATTTGGTGGACTTCAAATGAATGGAGAACTGCAGAAATTCTAGACCAAGTCTAGAAACAGCCCTGCAGCCCAAGATTTATCCATAATTTGTCAAGAATCTGTGTTTTGGCTTGACAAATAAGTGTGTGGTGTGGGTTTTTCACGTGATGTAATGTGTCACAGCAAAATTAAAATCAGCTCCTTTGAATTGCAAACACCGTGGCTGTGGAAGAGCGGCTCACCGCCTACATGTTGTTGATGTGGGTTCCAGTTATCATCATGTTACTTGTAGCATGTACTGACCTGAATATGATTACTCCCAACTCAGAAGTGTGTTAGAGGGTCACTTTCAAAACTAAGGTTTAATGTTTCTTTTCACTTCTAGATGTGGAAAGTAAAAGTGTTTGGTCAAAACTAGAAATGTGAAACAGCTAGTTACTTGTGTATGGGTAGTTTAGTTTCAGGTGTAATCATTCTCTCTAAAACTCTTTCCTTAAAAATCCAATTACACTCCCAACTATTATACTCACCCTGGTATCATTCCTGGAAAGGGGTGATTTGCATCTTGCTCAAACTAAGCTGAAGAAGTTTTAACTGAAGAAGTCTAACATTATACTATTTTCCATTTTAATTTATTACTAACATGTGGCATATTAAAATACCTCTTTTTATTTCACTTCCCTTTATTGCACTTCAGAGATGTTGTGTTTTTATAAATTGAAGGTTTGTGGCAAACCTGTAGTGTCTGATAATCTTTAGCATGTTTTAGCAATGAAGTTTTTTTAATTTTATATATATATATATATATATATATAGTTTTTTTCAAGACATAATGCTATTGCACACTTAATGGACTACAGTATAGTGTAAAAGTAAACATTTATATGCACTGGGAAATCAAAAAATTTGTGACTTGCTTTATTGCAATATTCACCTTATTGCAGTGGTCTGGAACCGAACCCACAATATCTCCAAGGTATGCCTACATTTACAAACATAAAATAAGAAATTTATTACCTTAAAACTATATTTGACTGAAAATTGAGTTCCTTTCATAAGTAAATACTGAGAATCTACTTGAGAAATTTATTCTTCACCATATAATGATTTAGGTATGCCTTTAAGGGTATCCCTGAATTGGATATTCTCAAGAGATCCCACTTTGTAGAGTTCATCATCACTAGTTTCCCAAGTGAAATTTATAGAAGATAAGTAGAAAGAAACATTCTTATTGTGTATAATGAGAAATTAGATACAAAGAATATGAGTCTGAGAAACATGGCATTGGTAGAAATAAGTAAAACCAATCTACCCTCATTCTACTCATTAAGCCCTTTTATTTTGAAAACCATCACAGTTTTCATGCAACCATCCATCAGCTTAAGTTTAAATGTTTGTATTTCCTTTATCAGATCCCTAACTTTGTTGGAAATGACAGAATTTAATCTTAGATTCTGTCCAATAATTGGCCTTTACCAATATCCAGCTGGTGTTTGATAAGAATATACAGTAGTTTATTCCTCAGAAAAAAATCATTTTAATAATTTAGGAACAGTGTTTTAGAAATATTTTAAATATAGTTTATGTGGTAGTTTTCAAAGTTTTTTTTTTTCCATTCCCAAACCCTTTGACCAAAGAAAGGCTTATGTGAAATCTTAAATAAAGAGAAGAGATAAAAGCAGACCTGTTCTGGTTGAGCCTGGGTTTGACCTGAAGACCCCATCTAGTTGCTCCCTCTTTCCCCACTTTCTCTATTTCCTTAAATAAAATCCAAAGAAGCTTTATCCTGCACCATTGGAAAACCACTGTTCTGTATTAATACAAATGATTTGTGGGTTTTGATCATCCATTATTTGTGCCTTAATCACCTACTGCTTGTATTACCCAGCTAATTAGTGGTTGCCTATAAATCTCTACAAGAACTGTACACATATTCTGTTATATTGGATAACCATTTTCCTGACTGATCTATATGCTCAAGTTTCTAGAATCCATATGCGGTCAGTATCCTCTGATAATTTCTGGTCATTGAGACCAACCAGAAGAATATCAAATTATCATTCTTTGCTCTGTTTTGTTTTTCAGCAATGAGCTCATCGACAGGGAAACTAACTGTCCAATCATGTAAGTCTGGTTAGCTTATAAAAACAAGTTCAAGTTCCATATCAGGGAGGATAATATCTTCAAATATTAGCTCATAATCTCCCACCCATGTCCCACATTTTCTTTGGGAGAGAATAACAATTGAGTAAGAGATGAAAACATTTTTTTTTCCCTAAGACCAATCTTTTTGTAATGTTCAAGAAAAATATTTTACATGGTGGGAATTTGGGGGCAGTTTGAAGAAATTATATATTTCTGGTTTGGAATAAATGAACTTGCCTAGCTAATTTTTTGACTGTTATGAAATCTCCAGCACAAAACTTTGCAAACCACTTTCTACTGAGAAATAAAATGAGAAAGTGATAAATGGGAAAGAGATAGACCCCATAATTTGTGACTGACCTATAAAATTTACTTATTATACCCATCCTGATGGTTGACAGCAGCTCCACTCACTCACTTTATATCACTGTGACCTAAATTTTGAAAGATTTTATAATAGCAGTGATGAATTATAGGAAAGTTGTTCTTTCATTTTCATCTGTTTCTTGCAAACACACTATACATTTTATTCATTCATTCAATAAATAATTTTTTAACATCTACCAAGTGCCAGAAAGTGAATACAAGTGTCAATAAGACATGATCTTCCTCTAAAGTTAGGAGTTTGAAGGTAGGAGAAGACATAAATAAGTCAGGAAATGTTAAAACAGTGTGATAAACGCTATGACAGAGACAGAGCACAGTGCTATGAGAGTCAATCAGAGCCAGCTAACCTGGTTTTGTGGGGTCAGAAAGTGATCCTTGACGAGAAAGGAAGGACAGAAAATCAAGTGACAGGTGGAATGAGTGTCTCGGACAGGGGGAGCAGAATGTAAAAATGTCTTCAGAAAAGCAAGAACACGGTCATTTCTTGTCATTGAAGAATGTCAGTGTGGCTGTAATATAGAATGGGGTGGGCATGGGAAAGGGGTGTGATTAATAATGATCAAGGACCAGAACCATGCTGAAACATTTCGACTTTATTTGGAGGGCAACGAGAAGTCACTGAAGGGTTTTACACACATCAGAAAGGTCACTCAGTTTTCAGTGTGGAGAACGGACTGGAAGAGCAAAGCTGGAGGCAGGGAGATGAACAGGCAAGCTATTGCAGTCCTTCAGGTGAGAAAAATGGTAGTCTAAACTAGAGATGGCAGAGTGATGGGGATTTCTAAAATGACTGGCCACAGAAGGAGTGTAATCAGTACCAGTAAAGTGAATTTCCTTTTTGATACATAATTTGTTGGAACAAGAATTGAACCTACCATGTTTTCTTTATGAGCACCATGCTTTAAACAGGCTTAATTCTTAGCAGGAACCCTAAGCATCAAACTAATCTCTGATCTGATGCACATAATAAAGTACATATTTATTCCTACCAATAGTGAATGTGATGTTTATGTGGAAACACAGAACCCTCCATCCCAAAGAGTAAGAGACTGGTCATGATACATTAACCCGTGCTCACTTTAGGAACTAGTCACTCAGAAAAATGTATGGGGGTAGGAGTTCCAAGGAATTAGCAATTACTTCTCTGACTAGTTCTTTTGGTGAGGGCTTCATGTCAAAGTAACATGGTGGGAGCATCTAAAACTGGGAAACAATAATCTTAGTAGGAGCTCCCAGAACATCTGGATAATTGACACTGCAGGTCCTCAGGACATACACTTTGTGGTGTGTCAACACTTTACAGCCTTACATAGCTTCAGTAGGCAATATATATCCACATCTATAAAGGGAGGGAGTGAGCAAAACATCAACTATCAGGAAATACAGAGGATGGATATTAATATTGTACATGTTTATATAATGACATGCAAATATTGCACTGCAGTACTCTACTAGTTTCTCTGTATCAGGGATTATAGAGATGTTTATTACAACTTAATGATCTCATCTTTTTCAGGTTGTGGTAAACGAGTTGTTCCATTAATAGTGAACAGGATAATGTCCGGAGAGATTGTGGGCAAGTCTGACTGGCCTTGGCAAGCTTCCCTTCAGCATAATAACATACATCAATGTGGGGCCACCTTGATTAGTAATACGTGGCTTGTTACCGCAGCGCACTGCTTTAGGAAGTAAGTGATTGACGTTAACTTACGACTACTGCTACTACTACTGCTTAAAAAAAAAACCTCTGAGTTTTATTATCTTCTGAGTAATAATCAATGTCCCCAAATATTACTGAGGTAAAATGAGAAAAACTTCTTTCAGTTTCTTTTCTTTTTTTTTCTTTTTTTTTACCTTTCTTTTTTTTTATTTAAGATATGTTTATTATTTTTATTTTTTTTGCTTTATAACAAATTTAATCAGTTATACATATACATATGTTCCCATATCCCCTCCCTTTTGCTTCTCCCTCCCACCCTCCCTATCCCACCCCTCCAGGCAGTCACAAAGAACCGAGCTGATCTCCCTGTGCTATGCGGCTGCTTCCCACTAGCTATCTACCTTACGTTTGGTAGTGTATATATGTCCATGCCGCTCTTTCACTTTGTCACAGCTTACCCTTCCCCCTCCCCATATCCTCAAGTCCATTCTCTAGTAGGTCTGTGTCTTTATTCCTGTCTTACCCCTATGTTCTTCATGACATTTTTTTTCATGTACCAAAATGTTCATAGCAGCCCTATTTACAATAGCCCAGAGATGGAAACAACCTAAGTGTCCATCATTAGATGAATGGGTAAAGAAGATGTGGCACATATATACAATGGAATATTACTCAGCCATAAAAAGAAATGAAATTGAGCTATTTGTAATGAGGTGGATGGACCTAGAGTCTGTCATACAGAGTGAAGTAAGTCAGAAAGAGAAAGACAAATACTGTATGCTGACACATATATATCGAATTTAAGAAAAAAAATGTCAGTTTCTTTTCTAAAATTGTGTTACACTTACACTTATTTGGAAAGTCAGTAGGGGTAGTAGTCATTATCCTAGTATCAGGTCCTTAAGGTTTTAAATAAAGAAACTGTGGCTGAACAGAGTGTGGAGAAAAGGGAACCCTCCTACACTGTTGGTGGGAATGTAAATTGGTGCAGCCACTATGGAAAACAGTATGGAGGTTCCTTAAAAAACTAAAAATAGAGCTACCATATGATCCAGCAATCCCACCCCTGGGCATATATCCAGAGAAAACTCTAATTCGGAAAGATGCACCCCAATGTTCATAGCAGCACTATTTACAGTAGCCAAGACATGGAAACAACCTAAATGTCCATCAACAGGTGAATGGATAAAGAAGATGTGGTATATATGTACAATGGACTATTACTCAGCCATAAAAAAGAATGAAATAATGTCATATGCAGCAACATGGATGGACCTAGAGATTATCATACTAAGTAAGTCAGACAGTGAAAGACAAGTATCATATTATATCACTAATATGTGGAATCTAAAAAAAAAGATACAAATGAACTTATTTACAAAACAGAAATGGACTCACAGACATAGAAAACAAACTTATTGTTACCAAAGGGGAAAGGGAGGAGGGATAAACTAGGAATTTGGTATTAACAGATACACACTACTATATGTAAAATAGATAAACAACAAGAAACTATGTATAGCACAGGGAACTATAATCAATATCTTGTAATTAACGCTAATGAAAAAGAATCTGAAAAAGAATATATATATATATATAATGAATCACTTTGCTGTATACCTGAAACATTATAAATCAACTATACTTCAATTTTTAAAAAAAAGAAATAATTGGGTTCAGAAACAAGTATCTATATCGGCAGTACCTGTCTCTTTGCTTACCCCTCTTGGATGATGTTAGTTCAATTAATTAGTTAAGGAAAATTAATCTCATTATTAATAATACATTTTGGTGGGAGATGGTATCCTATAAAGAACAAAGAGAGACAAGCAGCCATGTGATACTAGGCATATAATTTAAACCATATAGGCCCTATTTTCCTTAAGTATAAAACAAAGCCTTTACTAGAGGACCTTTCATTACTAGATGACCTTCCCAGTCCCTGTATGTGCCATGATCTACCAGCTGCTCAAGCCCATAAGCTAGAAGTCACCCACACTTGGTCATCTCTCATAGGACTTATGACAGCTTTGCCTCATTCACTCTTGCCCTCTAACAATCTATTCTCTGGAAAGAACCAACGTGATTTTTTTTTTAACATGAGACTACATTATGCTTGGCTTAAAATCATCCAGTGAATTGCCATATCACTTGAATAAAATCTAATCACTTTATTCATGACCTATAAGACACTCTAAAATCTGGCCCCTGCCTACCTCGCCGACCTCATCCTAATTCCCTTGTGTCCTGAACTGCAGCCTGTCTGGTCTAAGTCCTTGAGATGTTTGCCTGAAAACTTGTCACCCCATCTTCTCACAGCTGACTCCTCATCAACCATGTCTCAACCCAAATGCCATGATCTCAAGAGACTTATCTAACTACCCCCTTGTACTCTATTCCATTGCCCTATTTTATTCATAGTCCTTATCACTGTGGGAAATTATTTATCTATTCATTAATTTGTTTTGCTCTTTTTCCTCCACTGAAATCAAATACACCCACCAGCAGGGACCTTTCTATCTTGTTTGCCACTTTATCCCCTGCATTTCAAATAAGGTTCAACATGTAGATGTTTAATAAATATTTGCTGAAGAAATAAATGAATAATATTTAATGTGCCTTACAGTTCTAAAATTCAATAATTCTATACTGAATTTCAGCTCAAAGATGCCATTTGTATATATTTTATCTTTCAAAACAGTAGCAAAAGACTATATGGCCAAAGAAAACTATCATTGCAACCAAGTGTTTTAGGGTGGAATTTTCTCCTTTATTAGCCTGCATGCAATTATTGTAATACAGTTCATATATTCTGTTCATTTCTAACCTTTTCCAGTAAAGAAAATCCACATCAATGGACTGTTAGCTTTGGAACAACAATCAACCCTCCATTAATGAAAAGAAATATCAAAAGAATTATTGTCCATGAGGGGTACCACTTCCCAGCAAGAGAATATGACATTGCTGTTGTGCAATTATCATCCAGCGTCACCTTTACTGATGAGATCCGAAGAGTTTGTTTGCCAGAAGCCTCTGTGTCCTTCCAACCAAATTCAACTGTCTATGTCACAGGATTTGGAGCACTTTTTCATGGTGGTGGGTATCCCAAAATGAATCATGGAGCACTAAGCCCTATTTATGGCAGTGTGATTTAATGTCCATCAATACTATTCTGTCAGACTTTTCCACACAGTTTGGTTGGATTAGTTAGGGCTCTTATTTTGCAAGTGACAGACACTCAACTCAAATTAACTAAAGTAAAAAATAATAATAAAATAGTAAATTTGGCCCTTGTCATTTGGAACTCAAGAGATGAGTCTGGCTTCAGATACAGTTGGATTCAGGAGTTTGTATGATGTCATCAGGCTCTGAATCTCTGAGTCTTTCCATTACTTGGTTCTGTTTTCCCCAGGTCACCTTCATATAGAGGGATTCTAGCTCCCTAGTGGTAAAGGTAGCCAACAGCAGCTCAGGGTGTACGTCTTCACTTAGTCGATGCCAGGAAAGAGCATGTGCCTTCTCTTTGTCAGAACTACATTAATCCCTGAAAAGGTCTCTTTTGGCCCAGCTTGTGTCCAGGAGTACCAGATTGACTGGCTGACTCAAATACTCACTCCTACGCCTATAGCAAGAAAGGTAGGTGTGTGATTGGCAGCCTAGTCAGAATCACATGGAACAAGGGAAAGACAGCTCCAAAAGGGAAAGCTTCAAGGAAGATAAAGGAAAAGAAGATTCCTTCAGCAACACTAAAATCTATCTCTATGTACCATTCTCTATGCAATGCCAGGTATATACTAGATATGCTATAACCCTCATGCCCACCTTCACTCCAAGACTCTTTCACTTTGAGCCCCACCTCTGTCAGCCTCCTCTCCTTTTTTTCATCTCCTCTTCCCCTTAGTTTGCTCCATCACTTTTTCAGTTTCCTCAATCACCTCAAAAATGTTTTCTTTGCTCAGCTACGATCTTCAGTTGCAGCAAAATCTGCTTCAGAACTAAAGCGGCTAATTAGGTGTTATCAGGGATAAGAATACTGTATAGAGATAAGTCGTCTCTCATAATAAAGCTTCCATTGACCTCTCTAAGATGATTTAACTTGATATACTAACTTAATCTCCTAAGAAATAAAAATGACTTCATGTTTTAATGTTTTAGGGGCATATTTAGTCAGATATACTCTGGATTCTAAAATCTGGTCCAGGGGCATACATATAACAACAGCGAGAGGGTTTCTTTAACTCTGGGCTTGAGAAGGTAAGAAAGGACTTTTTGAGAATGAAAAAATTCATTCACAGAGCTCTATACAATTTATATACAATAAACTCTAAAGAATAAGCCTTTAATTCTCATTCTCCACTAAGGAACCAGGAATACCTTTCACTAATGTGGCTGAGAATGGGCTTGATGGTCTCTAGATTTTCTCCAGATGTCCCATTTGGTTTCACTCCATATTATACAAGCTGAGATATGTATTGCTTTCTTTAAGGTCATATTACCAACCACAGAAATTATTATCCATAGCTTAATAATCCTAGGGTTAACTTAGTAGAGCTGTGAGCCTGACACCACCATGTGTTCACTCTCTCTGATGGATTTTCTCCTAAGATAGAGTTGCATTCTTTGCTTGATGGGAAGGGCACCTCAGATTCCCTTTGGCTTGATGGAAAGAATCACTTCTGGCCTGGAGTTTGAGGTTGGCGTAGAAATACACCTGCCATAATAGTTTTTGAGTAGCAACAGAATCTAACTTGTGTAGAACACTATAATGAGCAACAGAATACCTACTTTTTTTAAGCACCCATGGAACATTCGCCAAGATAGACTATATCTAGGTCCATAAAACAATCTTCAACAAACTTAAAAGAATGGAAATCACACATAGTATGTTCTCTGATGATAATGGAATCAAACTAGATACCAGTAACAGATAACAGGAAAATCTCTAAATGCTTAAAAATTAAGCAATACACTTCTAAATAATTCATAGGTCAAAGAGAAAATCTTGAAGAAATTTGTAAGCATACATAGAATAAAATGAAAATGAAAAAATATCAATACATGCAGGATGCATCTAAGACAGTAAAGAGAGAGGGAAACATAGCAAATGCATACATTAGAAAACAAGAAAGGTCTCAAATCAATAACATAAGTTCTCATTTCAAGAAACTAGAAAAGAGGAGCAAAATAAACCTAAAATAAACAGGAAGAAGGAAATAATAAAGATAGGAGTGAAAGTGAATTCAATCAAAAGCAAAAAATAGAGAAAATTAATGAAATAAAAAGCTGATTCTTTGAAAAAAATCAATACTTTCTGAGAAATGTCATTAAGCATTCCCACAATAGTTGAGAAACAGTTCAGGGATGTATAGGACTTATAGACTATACTTTTTGTTTGTTTGTTTCTTATGGGTTTTTTTTTAATTTAATTAACTTTTATTGGTGTATAGTTGATTTACAATGTTGTGTTAGACTATACTTTTTATAACTTTTTGCCAACTAGTTTTATGAAAGATTTATGAATTTACTCTGTCACCTACAATATGCATTTCATCTTACCCTTCCCGGCACTGGACATGAAGTAATTAATTAATTTATTTATTTATTTATTTATTTATTTTTTTTTTTGCGGTACTCGGGCCTCTCACTGTTGTGGCCTCTCCTGTTGCGGAGCACAGGCTCCAGACGCCCAGGCTCAGTGGCCGTGGCTCACGGGCCTAGCTGCTTCACGGCATGTGGGATCTTCCTGGACCAGGGCACGAACCCGTGTCCCCTGCATCGGCAGGCGGACTCTCAACCACTGCGCCACCAGGGAAGCCCGACATGAATTATTTTTAATTGATAATGTAGTAGGCAAAAAAATTTACACCATTTATATTCAAAGAACAGAATAATTTGAGCATTTTTTAAACATTTTAGCAAACACACCTGTACAGAAATGAATCCTGAATTGGCATTCTACAGAAATTAGTGTCTATATTAGTTTTCTACTGCTGTGTAACAAATTACCACAAATTTAACAACTTAAAAGAGCACACATTTATTATCTCACAGTTTCCATGGGTCAGAAGTTCAGACATAGCTTAGTTGGGTTCTCTTCTCAGGGTCTCACAAAACAGCAATCAAAGTGCTGGCTGGGGTTGTGGTCTCATCTACAGCTCTGAGTTCTCTTCCAAGCTGGTTGCTGATGGAACTCAGTTTCTTGCAGCTGCAGAGCTCATGGCATCTTGCTTCTCCAAAACCATTAGGAAAAACTCTCTGAACTTAGGGAAGGCCTAAGCCCTTTTTAAAAGGGCTTACAGGATTAGGTCAGGCCCACCTTGGAAAATCTCCCTTTGTGTGAACTCACTGTCAGGCTGACTACATCTTAATTAAGCTTCAAAATTCCCTCTCCTGTGCCACAGAACATAACCTAATCATAAGAATGACATCCATAATATTCACAGATCCCACCCATACCTCAGAGAAAGGAGATCACATAGGAATCTTGGGGATCATAGTAGAATTCTGTCTACTACATGGTCAGTTTCCCAATCAGCATATGGTTGATATAACGAAACCCTGAATGCTTGTGATATTATTGTTTTCCATCATAAATAGTTGTCTTCTGCATTAATACTGGTTTCTATAACTCAGCATCTAGTTTATGATCTGGAGTCCCAAAATTGTAAGAGGTAATGAAATCATTGCCTTTAAATGTCATTATGTATGTGAAAGTTCTTCATAAAATGTAAAGGATAAAATAAATGCATATAGTTATTTTATCAAGCCAGGGGAGCAAACTGGGCCTGAAAAGTTTCTGGGAACAGTCTGGAATCTACAAATACAAACTTTATTTTTTTTAAATGTCTTTCTAAATACATTAACTGATTGTTTTTTAAGGTACAAAGGTTTTCCAGAAAAAGAAACAAAATGTTTTCCTTGCTAGTATAGGTATTTATAAAAATGAGATAAGGATGATTATCATTTACATATGCCAGATATTAAACAGAATTTTTTTCTTTAGGAACTGCTTACATTAACCTCATTCTGTATCAACAATTTTAGTATGAAAAAAAAATCGGGAAAATGTCCATACTACATTCTAGCTAAGGATGTTTATTGTAAACACTAAAAGTACTTTGTTTTTCCTTAAGGGGAATCCCAAAATGATCTTCAAGAAGCCAGACTGAAAATCATAAGTGATGATGTGTGCAAGCAGCCACATATGTATGGCAGAGATATAAAATTTGGAATGTTTTGTGCTGGCTATCTGGAAGGAATTTATGATGCCTGTATGGTAGGTGGAGAGAGATTATTTTGATATCATGAACTCAAAAAATTTATCTGGCTCAAAATGCTCTTTATTTTAGTAAAATACGAGATCTTGTCTGTTCAAAACTTTATAAATGCAAATCTCAAACACAAACATATTTTTAAATGTTTTATTAAGCAATACAAAATAAGCAAAGAGTTTCTTTGATGCTATCAAACAACCAACAAAATTAAATTTTCTAATACCAGAAATCCACCGGTTCATAAAGCAGAGTCTCTTTCCTTAAAAAGCTCACATTTAGAAAGGAAACAATTATGAACAATGAACTATGATGTAATGTTATAAATTATATAACAGAGAACAAAATTTTTTATTAAAGTATAGTTGATTTACAATATTGTGTTAGTTTCAAGTGTGGAGAACAAACATTTTTAGCTTGAAGGAACATTTCTGGAACAAGTATTAGAGAGATGATACTTCAATGAGGCCTGAAGGATAAAAGCACTTACTCTACAGAATAAGAGGAGAATATTATAGAAAAGAGAAAAAGCATAGCTAAAATTCTGAAGGTGTGAAATTATAATTCATATTTGAGGCAACTCCAAGTAATCTATTGGGTCTCAGCCTAAGGAGGATGAGAGATGAGAAGCTGTTGATGCTGAGAAGGTGGATTAGGCCAAGGTGTGAATATCTAGTCCCCTTTCCAGTGGCCTACTCTGTTGTCTAGCATCTATCCTGCATGTATATTTTTGGACAAAGGAGTAAAGTGTGTTTCTTCCTGGAGGCACTTGCTTTATAATGTGAGATTCTTGAAAACTCCAAGGAGGTGATTCCACATGCTAAAATGATGGGAATTGTATTGTTATCAGGTGGCAGAAAGCCCTGCCCAGAGTCCCACAAATTACACAACATAGACAACCTCTGTCAGAAAAATAGCAGGGAGTTTTGCAGCATATACGCTGGGCAAGAGCAGAATCTAGCCCTGGTTGCTGAGAATGTGGAGGAGGCATCTAGAATTCAGGGAAGCCAAAGAGAGGTTCATGCCATGACAGGCAAGTGGGAGGTGGTGACAGGAACACACTGAAAATGGGAATCTAGATGAACAGTGAGATCAGTGATACGCCTCTGGAAAGATTGGTGGTCATAAAGAGCTTTCATGGACAGGGGAGCAGAGGTAAGATTCCTTCCCCATGACTGTTCAGTGCATAATAAGGCAAAGCTCTAGTCATAGAAAAATTGGGGAAGTTATCGAGGAAGTGACTCAGGCATAGGGGTCTAAGCAGGAATACAGGGATTGCTACTGGGGTACATCAGGAGGTGCTTCATCTGTCTGATAAAACAGAAGCCCAGGCACCTTAGTTGAAGTCAGAAAAAACTAACATCAGATTGACTTTCTGTGTTGTGTACTTGAAATTTGCTAAGAGTAGACCTTAAGCATTCTTACTACACACATACATCCACCCACACACAAAGTATTGTGAGGTGATGGATGTGTTAATTAACCTGATTGTGGTAATCATTTCACAAAGTATATATGTCAAATTATCATGATGTACACTTTAAATATATATGTTTATTTGTGAATTATACATCTATAAAGTTGAAAAAATAAAAAAAATAAAATGTGGAAATTGAACTTTAAGGCTTTTATAACTTTTGAAACCCATGTTTCAACTAATTATCCTAGAATTGGTAATCTATACATATACTGTCTAATAATAAAATATGTGGTTCATCAAAATATCTTAAGTAATAAGTTTTACATTTAGCTAATTTTCTTTCTCTTTTTTCTTTTTTTCTTTTCAGGGTGATTCTGGGGGACCTTTAGTTGGAAAGGATCTTAAAGATACCTGGTATCTCATTGGAATTGTGAGCTGGGGAGATAACTGTGGGCAAAAGAACAAACCTGGAGTCTACACAAAAGTGGCTTATTACCGAAACTGGATTACTTCAAGAACAGGCCTCTAATTCACTATACAAGTTAAACATTGAGAGCTGTATGCAGGTCATACATGTATGAGAATCCATATATTCTGTGGTTGTAGTACAATGAAGTGAGATTAAATGATATGATTTATTTCAGAATCACTTTAATCAATCAAAACCCCATAGCCAATTTGTAAAGGATTTAAATTTATAAGGTAGTGGGTCAGTTTAGCCTGGCTTGAAAAATACAGCAGAGATACTGAGCTCTTTAAATCAGCAAGCTAGAGTATAAAAGAGGAGCAATGCAAATTTTTGAGGATAATCTGTAAGATTTTTAGAATGTCTTTTTCCCTCAAGTGAGAAACTTTTTGAACTCTGAGTTTAGGAAACCCTTACATAATTTCTATCATTTCTCCAGAGGTCACAAATACATTTTTCTAGTTCTTACAGATTTTCCAAAGAAATTTTCCATACTTTCAATTTATAAATCCATTGGAGGGATCCTAATTTTTTTAAAAGTTATATCTAGGAAACAAAGTATGGTGATAAATCAAGCCAGAGATCTTATAACCTTTGTCTGCTGCAAAATCTCCCTAATTTTTCAGTGATTCTTTAACATACACACACACACACACACACACGCAAACGCACACACACACACACACACAGAGAATATCCCTACCTTCAGATATACCTAGAAAAAGCCTGCTTAATGAATATATACAGTAATTAGCTAATCAAAGATGTATTTTTGTTACAAAAATTGGGGGGAAGGTAATAGTAACTTCATGAGCAGTCCGAAAAAAATGGCACAAAAATTGGATATTTTATAGATGCGTTTACATGCTTGGACCACCAGGAGGCAGCTTTGTACATTATTGTTGTAAGCTTAAATGCCTAGAAAAAATGAGAATTTGTTAATATGTTGAAGAATTAATGAGCATTATCCTTCCACACAGAAAGAAAAAGTTTATTCCTGTGTATTTCTGCAGCCAATTATCTCCTAAGGCTTGCATCAACAGCCTGACTATTGCAACCATGAAACAATAGTTTTTGTTTTAATTTAATATAAAATTTGAGGACCAAGCATACAGAACACATGAACAAAGTGATTAAATGAACCCCCTAAGTGTCTCATGAAGACATTAGGTGAGTCAGGCTCATGTATTCCATGATACAATTAAGTGAAGATTTTGTGTAAACTTACTCTGTGTGACAATGCTGACTAAACATCAGGGTTTATAGGTGGGGCGTCGTTTACTCATGCAGTCCAGATATAAGCCAAACTGTTAGAAAATTGAGTGATTTTATAACAATCTCCCCCATGTGCTATTAATAAGGCATAAAAATGATCCTAAAAGCAACGAAGACCCAACGCAGCCAAAAATAAATAAAGTAAATATATATTTTTTTAAATCCTAAAATAATCTAAAAGAGATTTAAAATTTATTCATCATAAAAATTGATCCATAACTTAGACTCACAGAATTTTAAAGCTTAGGAGAGACTACATGTCATGTGGGCCAGTACACTTAGGGTTCAGAGAAGTGAAGCCAGGAAAAGTAAATAACTTTGTAAAGCTGTAGGTAATTTGTATCCCCAGGGGGCCTAAAACCCAGGTACAAATTTCACAGGCCCTTTTCTTACAAAATATCTTTATGATTGTCTATATTTATTGAATCATCAGCTGTATAAAAATTTCAGTGAGTTCTATTGAATCTGTTTTAAATTCAATTTTAAACCATGTGATTCACTTAGGTGGCTGGCTGCCAATTCTCTGAACTCACTTCAAGATAAAGCTGCTTTTTCTTATATAAAAATATACATAGGCATATAAATTATTCAATATTATGGTGGCAAGATATAATTCTGATTTCTAGTGTTAAGGTTCAAGAAATGATCTTAGAGTTATAACTTTATATTTCTAAACTGTTTTGTGAAGCACTTAATCCTGAGTCACATGTAAACAAATACTGATATATTGTTTAAAATCTAATAATAAAGTTGGTGATCAGAGCATTCTACAAATAATATCATTGAATCTGTGTTAGGCCAATAACATGAGTCTTTCTTTCAACTTCTGTTAAAAATTACACTTCTTTTAAATAACTAGTTTGGGTCACTCTGAAGCAGAATTTCTCAACTTTGGCACTTTTGACCTTCTGGTCTGGATAGTTCTTTGTTTTAAGAGGCTACTCCATGCGTTGTAGAATTTTAGCAGCACCCCTGACCTCTGCCTTCTAGGTGCCTGAAATACACTCCTTCCCCCCAAATTATGATAACCAAAAATGTCTCCAGACATTGGCAAATGTCTCCTAAGGGGTGAACTTGTTCCTTTTTGAGAACTACTGTTCCAAAGACATTTGATTATTTTCAGAAATGCCAGTGATATCTCAAAATTATGACACTGAGCATTCAAAAACTATAGTCTCCGGGTCAAACTGTATGTTAACTATCATGTTCCTAAAAGAAACAGCAGAATAAGTGACTGATGCTTTAGTCAGTGGCTATTTCAAATACAGAGTGATCTTCCCACACACAATGTGCCTAGGGTTTCTCTCATACTCCTGCCTACAGTATAATAATAGAGAACCATCAACCACTGCTGTGAAGATAGGTTTTCTATGAATATACCCTCTAGTAGAGTTTCTCTATCTTGACCACAATCCACAGCAAGAAATATATTTTACATCACAGCTCCATAAATATGTAACAAAATTCTATGTATGAAAAAATGAAACAAGTTTCAAAAAACAATACCTACCTTATGAAATACAATAAAATCTAATATTTCTATTCTATTCTATTTCATTTTTTTTAAATGCTTGCCCCACCAACTAAATTGATTTCACAATATAACAAGTCAGTTAGATTGTGAATCTGCAGTTCCTATAACACATTCTGGAATGATCATTCACTATTATTAACGCCATATTGTTATGATCTCACCTCTTCCCACTGCGTTCCCCACCTTCAACCTCTCTCTACTACATTTAGCAAATTGTAGCTAGATTATAATGCTATTCAATAATGCTATTCTCATGCACTCAAATCTTCACTGATTTCCCCTTTGCCTGACAAATAGAGTCTAAATCCACATCACCATAACTTGTAAGGTTCTTTACAATCTGCCAACAACCAATAAAATTTCTGTTTCACTTGTACTCAGTGCTCTTATAACAGTGAATGTTACTCTTTATTTCCTGAACACATATATAGTGGGGCATGCAATGTTCTCTTCACTCTACAAGATCTAGCTCAAATATCACCTCTACTGAGAATACGTTTATTATCCCAGACAAAATTACACTTTTTGAATGTGTTTGTTCTTCCCTAGAGCATTTCTCATACTTTACTCTGTATTACAGCTTATATGTAAATTTATTATGTCTGCAAACATTTTAAGTTCCATTAAAGACTGCTTTGCTCATTTTTGTATTCCCTACAGTATTTAGGACAATATGCTGTATATATTGTGTTTAGTGAAAGAATAAATTAATAGAGGTTAATTATGATTTCGATGAAGGTAAGACACCTCAGTTCTCAGTTGTTAACTCCCTCCACAGGGTCACCTTCTTTTACACTGCCTTACAATCTGTGCTGGTCCTGCTTTGCACATTCTTGAATGTTTCTAAAGATCTCCTGCTGTCTGCCTACACCAGAAGCAATGAAAATACAGTAAGGCAAGTCTCTGACATTTCAGGACCCCCTCTAAAAAAAAACTTTTCCCTGTATCCCTTAAATGAGCACATTCCAAACCCATAGGTATATTTGGAAATAAGGCCAAAAAGCAAATCTCCCATTTCCTTTTTTTTTGTTTTTATTTGATCTACAAAGACTTTCCTCCTTTTTCGTTCATGGACCTCACAAAAGAGGTCTGGGTACTTCCAAAAAGCCTTGTTAGATATCCATAGTTATATTTTTCTGATCAAAGCCCTTTTTTGAAAGAAAACTACAGTCCAATATCACTGATGAACACAGATGCAAAAATCCTCAACAAAATACTAGCAAACAGAATCCAACAGCACAATAAAAGGATCATACCCCATGATCAAGTGGGGTTTATTCCAGGAATGCAAGGATTCTTCAATATATGCAAATCAATCAATGTGATACACCATATTAACAAATTGGAGGAGAAAAACCATATGGTCATCTCAATAGATGCAGAGAAAGCTTTCAACAAAATTCGACACCCACTTATGATAAAAACCCTCCAGAAAGTAGGCATAGAGGGAACTTTCCTCAACATCATAAAGGCCATATATGACAAACCCACAGCCAACATCGTCCTCAATGGTGAAAAACTGAAAGCATTTCCACTAAGATCAGGAACAAGACAAAGTTGCCCACTCTCACCACTCTTATTCAACATAGTTTTGGAAGTTTTAGCCACAGCAATCAGAGAAAAGGAAATAAAGGGAATCCAAATTGGAAAAGAAGTAAAGCTGTCACTGTTTGCAGATGACATGATACTATACATAGAGAATCTTAAAGATGCTACCAGAAAACTACTAGAGTTAATCAATGAATTTGGTAAAGTAGCAGGATACAAAATTAATGTACAGAAATCCCTTGCATTCCTATACATTAATGATGAAAAACCTGAAAGTGAAATCAAGAAAACACTCCTATTTATTACCATTACAACAAAAAGAATAAAATATCTAGGAATACACCTACCTAAGGAAATAAAAGACCTGTATGCAGAAAATTATAAGACACTGATGAAAGAAATTAAAGATGATACAAAGAGATGGAGAGATATACCATGTTCTTGGATTGGAAGAATCAACATTGTGAAAATGACTCTACTACCCAAAGCAACCTACAGATTCAATGCAATCCCTATCAAACTACCACAGGCATTTTTCACAGAACTAGAACAAAAAAATTCACAATTTATATGGAAACAAAAAGACCCCAAATAGCCAAAGCAATCTTGAGAACGAAAAATAGAGCT
Source organism: Mesoplodon densirostris (assembly GCF_025265405.1). NCBI lineage: Eukaryota > Metazoa > Chordata > Mammalia > Artiodactyla > Ziphiidae > Mesoplodon > Mesoplodon densirostris. Next base: position 132,434,415 of record NC_082661.1, read on the forward strand.
GGAGGAATCAGGCTCCCTGACATCAGACTATACTACAAAGCTACAGTAATCAAGACAGTATGGTACTGACACAAAAACAGAAATATAGATCAATGGAACAGGATAGAAAGCCCAGAGATAAACCCAGGCACATATGGTCACCATATCTTTGATAAAGGAGGCAAGAATGTACAGAGAAGAAAGGACAGCCTCTTCAATAAGTGGTGCTGGAAAAACTGGACAGGTACATGTAAAAGTATGAGATTAGAACACTCCCTAACTCCAGACAAAAAAATAAGCTCAAAATGGATTAAAGACCTAAATGTAAGGCCAGAAACTATCAAACTCTTAGAGGAAAACATAGGCAGAACACTCTATGACATAAATCACAGCAGGATCCTTTTTGATCCATCTCCTAGAAAAATGGAAATAAAAACAAAAATAAACAAATGGGACCTAATGAAACTTCAAAGCTTTTGGACAGCAAAGGAAACCTAAACAAGACTAAAAGACAACCCTCAGAATGGGAAAAAATATTTGCAAATGAAGCAACTGACAAAGGATTAATCTCCAAAATTTATAAACAGCTCATGCTGCTCAATAACAAAAAAACAAATAACCCAATCCAAAAATGGGCAGAAGACCTAAACAGACATTTCACCAAAGAAGATATACAGACTGCCAACAGACACATGAAAGAATGGTCAACATCATTAATCATTAGAGAAATGCAAATCAAAACTACAATGAGATATCATCTCACACCGGTCAGAATGGCCATCATCAAAAAATCTACAAACAATAAATGCTGGAGAGGGTGTGGAGAAAAGGGAACACTCTTGCACTGCTGGCAGGAATCTGAATTGGTACAGCCACTATGGAGAACAGTATGAAGGTTCCTTAAAAATACAAATAGAACTACCATATGACCCAGCAATCCCACTACTGGGCATATACCCTGAGAAAACCATAATTCAAAAAGAGCCATGTACCAAAATATTCATTCCAGCTCTATTTACAATAGCCAGGAGATGTAAACAACCTAAGTGTCCATCATTGGATGAATGGATAAAGAAGATGTGGCACATATATACAATGGAATGTTACTCAGCCATAAAAAATACAAAATTGAGCTATTTGTAATGAGGTGGATGGACCTAGAGTCTGTCATACAGAGTGAAGTAAGTCAGAAAGAGAAAGACAAATACCATATGCTAACACATATATATGGAATTTAAGAAAAAAAAAAAGTCATGGGGCTTCCCTGGTGGCGCAGTCATTGAGAGTCCGCCTGCCGATGCAGGGGAGGCGGGTTCATGCCCTGGTCCGGGAAGATTCCACATGCCGCGGAGCGGCTAGGCCCGTGAGCCATGGTCGCTGAGCCTGCGCGTCCGGAGCCTGTGCTCCGCAATGGGAGAGGCCACAACAGTGAGAGGCCCATGTACCGCCAAAAAAAAAAAGTCATGAAGAACCTAGGGGTAAGACAGGAATAAAGACACAGACCTACTAGAGAATGGACTTGAGGATATGGGGAGGGGGAAGGGTAAGCTGTGAAAAAGTGAGAGAGTGGCATGGACATATATACACTACCAAACGTAAAATAGATAGCTAGTGGGAAGTAGCCGCATAGCACAGGGAGATCAGCTCGGTGCTTTGTGACCACCTAGAGGGGTGGGATAGGGAGGGTGGGAGGGAGGGAGATGCAAGAGGGAAGAGATATGGGAACATATGTTTATGTATAACTGATTCACTTTGTTATAAAGCAGAAACTAACACACCATTGTAAAGCAATTATACTCCAAAAAAGATGTAAAAAAATAAAATGACCCAGACCTACTAGAGAATGGACTTGAGGATACGGGGAGGCGGAAGGGTAAGCTGGGACAAAGTGAGAGAGTGGCATGGACATATATACATTACCAGATGTAAAATACTAATGGGAAGCAGCCGCATAGCACAGGGAGTTCAGCTTGGTGCTTTGTGACCACCTAGAGGGGTTGGATAGGGAGGGTGGGAGGGAGGGAGATGCAAGAGGGAAGAGATATGGGGATATATGTATATATATAACTCATTCACTTTGTTATAAAGCAGAAACTAACACACCATTGTAAAGCAATTATACTCCAATAAAGATGTTAAAAAATAAAATAGAATAAATAAGTCTATTACGGATACATGTTAAAAAAAAAAAGGTCTATGTAACTGAAGATCTAGTAGGACATGTCATGTATATTGCAAGTAAAACCAAAAATGTATACGGGATTTTCAAATACCCACCCCAAATCGAAGATCATAAGGGCAAACACTCTAAATTACACGTGTTTGGTGTGTAGTCTACATAGGCAACCCTATGTAGCTTATCTAGAAAAGATAGAGCCAGGGGTTTATTAATTCAAATATGTTAATAATTCTTCAGGGGTAGACTGATACATTTCTTAGTGTCTTATCAAGAATTTTATTAACCAAGATAATGTCAGCAGTGTAAAATTCACGGAAAAGTTTTCAGCATGTTCTGTCCTTGGGAGCAGTTAAGAGAGCATAGGAAATAACAGTTTCTTGAAAACATTATGAGTCCTGATGCTTTTAGGAAAAAAAATTTATATAATCTTTTCTATTTCTTCCACAGTTAGTTATCTTTCTGTCCAAGTTTCCTAGTTCTTGAGTCAATTTCAATAATTTTTATTTTTTTCAGAAATTTATTTTCTTGAGACTAAATATTTTTGGTAGAGTTTCACATATTCTTATCTCTTCTACATCAGCTGTTACCTTATTATTGTTTTTAAATTGCTGTATTATATATTTGTGTGTTTTAATCAATATAAATAACCCTCTTTATCCTGGTTACTGTTATTGCTTTGGACCTCTATCCTTACTATCTCCGTATATTTGCTTGCTATCTTTGTTCCTTCTCCTTAACTTTTTGTTTTAGTTGTATATCTGACAATGTACAGGCTTCTGAAAACTGGATTTTCTTTTTAAAACCATCAAAGAGTCTTTGCCTTTTACTCCATCTGTTAAAACTACTCATGTATATTAGCATAAGTTTTATGTTTGGTATAACTCTGTCACCTTTCTTTCTACCATTTATTTCTTATGTTTCTTATGACTAATTTCTTCATTATCTTTATTTTATTCCCCAAACACACACCCATCCCCAGAGCAATAAAGACCTCAGTAAATACTTCTAGGTACTTCCCTCCCTTGGTGGGAGATTTTCTACATCTTATTCATAATAGTCTAATCATTCTGTTTTAGACAAATATGCTTTGTTTCCTTTAAAGCATCTAAAAACAAAAATGAAAAAAATGTTTTATACTAATACTTTATGTAATTTTATCTCCCAAAACACCCCTACTTGTCCTAGCTCTCCAGTGAATTCCCCGCTATTGTGATTTAACTTTGTTAATAGGCTTGGCAGCCAGGAGAGAAAAGGCATGCAGCTCCTGGAGAGGACAGCTATTGCCTTGTGGGGAAGAAGCTTCTGCAATATCCCTGCACAATGCTAGCTCAACGGAGAGAGAGAACCCACTTCTGCAAACTCAGAAGGCTCAAACAAAAAAAGTTTGCAGAGTCAAAAATTTCAGGTTATCTAGCCCAATAGCCACATCCCATGTGTCAGGTCCCAAGTTTTATCAACTAGGGCTCTGACTTTGTATCACCAGATCTATGTTGAGCATCCAACCATCAATGCAGTTCAACCACTCTATCCAGTCCTGTGTTTGGTATTCAGCTTTTCCTGCTCACCCACTGCATGAGATGAGAGCTTTTTAATAGTCTACCAAAGAGAATCTCTGGATCTCAAACTCAGCTTTCAATTATGTTAATTGCCCTCCACTTTTCATTATCCACCTCTTGCACATAATTGCAAACTAGTAGCAACCATGCAATTCCACTGTCCTTATGTTTATCACCTCTAACCCTAAAATGTATGAATTGGCACTGACCTGTGCACTCACCTCTACTACCAGTGCCAGTGGTGAAAGTTTTAACAATCACACCACTGCCTGAGCTAGAAGCTGTCAGCATACCACCTACCACCAAGTTCTCATTACAAGCACCAGCTGAGTGGTGACTGATCCAGCCCCCAAATCTCATCTTGACATCAGTTTTCTTGGAGCTCTTTCAGTACTACCTACTACCTACTGCAAATTGGGCTTTCTGGGTGTCAGACACTTAAACAAAGTAAATGTGCAAAGGTTTATTGAGAAGTAACACTTGTTAAAGGAAAAGAGAGGAAGCAGGATCTGGCAGGGAAAGCTATCAGACAGCAACGCCAATCTGACAAAAGTCTCTTCCAGACCAACTAGGAACTATGGAGTAAATAATGTGTTAGAGAAATCCACACTGGGTGGAAATGACTAAACCTTTATACCACCACCTTGCTCAGTCATTGGCTGAGGGCTACCCAGAGAAGAAAATGCCCTGAGCTTGAAAACTGAGGCAAACCTTGACAAAGCTAACAGCTACAGTCTGTCAGGTTGTATTAAGCATATATTTTTACTCTGACACTTTGATATCTGAGGTCTTGCTGACCCTGGAGGGAATGCCTCTTCCAGGGCCAGCTAATTCCCAGAGATGGCAAATGACTCCACTGTGAGCATGTCCTCGATATGCAAACCAACCAACCCAGAGTTTATAACCCAACCATCTCCTTTTTTTGAGCTCTTATACTTTGGGCCATCATTCCTCTGCCAGGGAATAGTGTATGCAGTATTATAGTGTACCCACACCAGGGCCAGGTACCAGACAACTGGCGACAGCCCCTATGCCCCAGAGCCCACTGAAATTATTTCAACCAGCCAATAATCAGCCTGCTTACCCTGACTCATCTGTCCTTCTGATGGAAATCACAACAAAGGCTCTTGCACATAGTTCCTTCTTTTTCCCTCTGCCTCCTGACTCTGCTTCCCCATGTGACCCTGCATGGTGTGACATGTCCCCTTCTTGGGAACAGTAAATAATAAACTATCTTTTCAATCAATGGCAATCATCTCCTGATCTGCTAGTCTCACCTTACCTAAATAAAAATGAAATCTATGTTTTAAAATATAGGTACTCATACTCTTTGCAGTTGAGCAGTTTGTCTTGAAGGATGATCTGAAGGCTACCTCCATGTGTCCTACAGGAGCGATTTTTTTAAAGTGGATCAATCATAGCTGTAATACTTCAGAAAGCAGTGAATTTTTATTCACTATTTCATTCACTACTTTTTTAAATTAACCACATACCAGTTAGGGATGACTGGCTCTGAAAACATAGCAGTCCTTTCCCCCATGGGCCCTATGGTCTACTGTAGAATAATTTCAAAAGGTGTGCTGAACACTGTAATGAGTATGAGAGGAGAAGCAAACAGATGTGGGATCACAATGAAGAGGAACCAACCTCTCCTAAGTGTGAAGAAGCCCTCATGGATGGAAAAGCATATAAGCATTCCTGAAAGACTATTCAGATTTGGACACTAAAAAGAAATTTGTTGAAAGAGGTATGAAACAATAGGAAAGCTGAGGGAACAGAGCTGGAGGAGACAGAGAGGGCAGTATATTCAAGTAACTAAAGGAAATTCAGTGTATAGTGTAGAGTTCTAGAAGCAGGGTGGGAAAGGAGGGTGAAAAGGTAGGCAAAGTCTAGATGCTGCAGGGCTCTGCCACCCATGTTAAGGAGAGTGAACTCTCTTAAATGCAAGGGAAGCTACTGAAGAGTTTTTAAGAGGGTAGTGACATAACTCAATGTGTAATGATCACTCTTGTTGTATGAAAAAAAGACTAGAGTGGAAAAAAAAATATGGGCAGAAAAGCTAATCAGAAGACTGGGGCAGTAATCCAGCTAGAAGTTCAGAGTGGCCTGGAGTCATATAGTGGCAGTGGGTATTAGGACAAGGGGGAAATGGGTTCAATAAATATTTATGCACATAAAACATTAAGAAAAGAGATGGAGTCAAGGATGACACTCAGATTTCTGGTGTGAGAAACTGGGTGAATGGAAGGTGACTTATAGAGATAGGAAATACTGGAGAAGCATATTAGGAAGAGGAAGCATAAAGATGTGCATGTAAAGAACAAGTAAAAAGATTAGCCTCCCAAGGGAGGACAAAAACATCTTCCACTATAATAAGAAGGATATAGGCAGATGCATAAAATTTACAGATACAATAACAAGTAGTTGAGGGAGTGTCCATCTGAAGGTGGTTCTATCTTCACCTGTTGATAGAAAAAGTTCTATCTTTTTCTCCAACAGTAGAACTGTAAGTCATCTGTTGAAAGCAAATGCAGAGAGTAAGGGATAGAAAATAAACATTTGGGGAAGAGTAGATAAGATATGAAACGGTTTTTGTAAACACTAAACACCGACCATGGAAACCTAACTATATTGCTGGGCAGTAGTGAAGAGCCAGATAAGACCAGCAGTTATAAATTGATAATGGGATCAATCTTAAAATAGATACTTACAACAGTTATGTATATTCATACTGTTCTCATTATCGACCAAATAAAAGATCACTTAAAGCCTTTTGTGGATATATTGGGTAATTTTAATTTGAATTTACCAGCCAGACCTTTCAATTGATCAGATGACTCATGTTGTATATTAATATGTACTATATTTATTTGCCCTGATTGCCTCTCTGAATGTGGAGGGAAAAGAGCAAGAGTCAAACTTTCATATGTATATAGGAATTACCCTTTATAGGAGAAAATGACTCTACGCAGCTCAAGGGAGACTGATGTGGAGAACTTAGGAGAGGGGTAAAGGATACATGCTTCCTCCTCTAACAAGATAAAAAGGTATCTATAACCAAGATGCTTCTTTGACCTCTTAGTATTAGAAACTGGCTTAAAAAACTTTACACGTGGAAAGCACAAGAAAATAGTTGGCTCTCAACATAAAAGCCATCACAGATTGTAATAAGCTTCTTTGGATTTCTTAAACCATGTTTGAAGGAATGCTGTAGGAATAAGATTACTTTGGAGAAGCATGGTCACATATGTGAATCTAGGGAGGGGGTATTTTAGAAACACCCAGGGACATTTTCAAACTGTATGTGCTTTCCACCTCTCAGCAATTGTGACTTCTACACATGTACACACACACTGCCTCGAGAATCAGTGTTGAAAGAGTGACCACATTATAAATTGTTGCATTGCCAGGTGCTTTACATTTGTTAGTTCATTTGATTGGATTTGACTGAATTTTCATTTTTCCATGAGAATAGTGTTTTAACTTCATTTGTATGTATAAGAAAACTGAGGCATACACAGATAAACAATTTTGTTGGACCCCACTTGGTAGTAAATATTGGGTGGGCCAAAAAGTGCCTTTGGCTTTTTAAGTAAAAATAAAAGACACATTTTTCATTTTCACCAAGAACTTTATTGAACAACATATTCACCCTTTTGTTCCACTACCTTCTGCCATTTTTCAGGCAACTTCATAATTCCATCTTCCCAAAATTTTTTGTCTTTCTGAGCAAAGAACTGTTACAGGTGCCTTTTACAGTCTTCCAGGGAATTGAAATTTTTTCCATTAAGAGAATTTTGTAAAGGCCAAAATAAATGAAAATCCAAAGGTGCAATGTCTGGTGAATACAGCAGATGAATCAGAACTTCCGACCCAAGCTGTTAACAGTTTTTCCCTGGTCATCAAAGAAACATGTGGTCTTGCGTTATCCTGATGGAAGATTATACGTATTCTGTTGACTAATCTAGATGCTTTTCGTTGGGTGCTGCTTTCAGTTGGTCTCAGTGGGAGCAGTACTTGTTGGAATTAATCGTTTGGTTTCCTGGAAGGAGCTCATAATACAGGACTCCCTTCCAATCCTACCATATATACAACATCACCTTCTTTGGATGAAGACCAGCATTTGGTGTGGTTGGTGGTAGTTCATTTCCTTTGCCCCACAATCTCTTCCATTCCACATTGTTGTACAGTATCCACTTTTCATCACCCGTCACAATTTGTTTTAAAAACGGAACGTTTTCATTACGTTGCAGTAGAGAATTGCATGTGGAAATAAGGTCAAGAAGGTTTTTTTCACTTAACTTATGTGGAACACAAACATCAAAGCAATTCACATAACCAAGCTGGTGCAAATGATTTTCAATGCTTGCTCTGGATATTTTGAGTATGTAGGCTATCTCCCTCATGGTATAACATTGATTGTTCTGAATTAATATTTTGATTTGATTGCTATCAACTTCAACTGGTCTACCTGACCGTGGAACACTGTCCAGTGAGAAATCTCCAGCACAAAACTTCGCAAACCACTTTTGACACATTTTATCAGTCACAGCACCTTATCCATACACTGTACAAATCTTTTTTTGCATTTCAGTTGCATTTTTACCTTTCTTGAAATAATATAGAGTAATATGCCAAGAATGTTGCTTTTTTTCATCTTCAATATTAAAATGGCTACACAAAAATTCACCAATTTTGATGTCTTTTTTTTAATGCATGTTGATATGACAGCTGTCACATACAACCTAACAAAATTGTTTCGAATGACATTAAACACACTAAGTGCTACTAGAGCCATCTTATGGAAAAAAAATGAACGTTTTGGTGCACCCAATAGAAGAACCAAAATTTGATTCCAGGTGTATTCTAATTCCAAAGAGTGTACTGTTTCTACTACATGCCTTCTGAATAGATAAAAGCCTTTGAAACATAGTAGGACATACTTATTCCCTTACCTCCCGCTGCCTACAAGTCATAATCCACAAAATATATAAACAGCTCATGCACCTCAAAATAAAAAAAAACCGAACACCCCAATCAAAAAAATGGGCAGAAGACCTAAATAGACATCTCTCCAAAGAAGATATACAGATGGCCAAGAAACACATAAAAAGATGCTCAAAGATTCTACCAAAACAGACAAAGATAGCAAAAAAAAAAAAAAGAAAAAGAAAATTACAGGCCAATATCACTGATGAACAGAGAGGCAAAAATCCTCAACAAAATACTAGCAAACAGAATCCAACAGCACATTAAAAGGATCATACCCCATGATCAAGTGCGATTTATCCTAGGGATGCAAGGATTCTTCAATATATACAAATCAATCAATGTGATACACCACATTAACAAACTGAAGAATAAAAACTGTATGATCATCTTAATAGATGCAGAAAAAGCTTTTGACAAAATTCAACACCCATTTATGATAAACACTCTCCAGAAAGTGGGCATAGAGGGAACCTACTTCAACATGATAAAGGCCATATATGACAAGCCCACAGCCAACATCATTCTCAATGGTGAAAAACTGAAAGCATTTCCACTAAGATCAGGAACAAGACAAGGATGTCCACTCTCAACACTATTATTCAACAGTTTTGGAAGTCCTAGCCACAGCAATCAGAGAAGAAAAATAAATAAAAGGAATCCAAATTGGAAAAGAAGTAAAACTGTCACTGCAGATGACATGATACTATATATAGAAAATTCTAAAGATGCCACCAGAAAACTACTAGTGCTAATCAGTGAATTTGGTAAAGTTGCAAGATACAAAATTAATACACAGAAATCCCTTACATTCCAATACAATAACAATGAAAGATCAGAAAGAGAAATTAAAGAAACAATCCCACTTGCCACTGCAACAAAAAGAATAAAATACCAGGGATTAACCTACCTAAGGAGGCAAAAGACCTGTATGCAGAAAATTATAATATACTGACAGAAGAAATCAAAGATGACATTCACAGATGGAGAAATATAACATGTTCTTGGATTGGAAGAATCAATATTGTGAAAATGACTATACTACCCAAATCAATCTACAGATTCAATGTAATCCTTATCAAACTACCAATGGCCTTTTTCACAGAACTAGAACTAAAAATTTTACAATTTGTATGGAAACACAAAAGACCCTGAATAGCCAAACTAATCTTGAGAAAGAAAAATAGAGCTGGAGTGATCAGGCTCCCTGACTTCACACTATACTACAAAGCTACAGTAATCAAGACGATATGGTACTGGCACAAAAACAGAAATATAGATCAATGGAACAGGATAGAAAGCCCAGAAATAAGCCCACGCACCTCTGGTTACCTAATCTATGACAAAGGAGGCAAGAATATACAATGGAGAAAAGACAGTCTCTTCAATAAGTGGTGCTGGGAAAACTGGACAGCTCCATGTAAAAGAATGAAATTAGGACACTCCTTAACACCGTACACAAAAATAAACTCAAAATGGATTAAAGACCTAAATGTAAGGCCGGACACTATTAAGCTCTTAAAGGAAAACATAGGCAGAACATTCTTTGACATATATCACAGCAAGATATTTTTTGACCCACCTCCTAGAGTAATGAAAATAAAAACAAAAATAAACAAATGGGATCTAATGAAATTTAAAAGCTTTTGGACAGCAAAGGAAACCATAAACAAGACCAAAGACAACACTCAGAATGGGAGAAAATATTTGCAAATCATGCAACTGACAAGTGATTAATCTCTAAACTGTACAAACAGCTCATGCAGCTCAATATCAAAAAACCAAACAACCCAATCCAAAAATGGGCAGAAGACTTAAATAGGCATTTCTCCAAAGAAGACGTACAGATTGGCAACAAACACATGAAAGAATGCTCAACATCACTAACCATTAGAGAAATGCAAATCACAACTACAATGAGGTATCAACTCACACTGGTGAGAATGTTCATCATCAAAAAATCTAGAAACAATAAATGCTGGAGAGGGTGTGGAGAAAAGGGAACTCTCTTGCACTGTTGGTGGGAATGTAAATTGATACAGCCACTATGGAGAACAGTATGGAGATTCCTTAAAAAACTAAAAATAGAACTACCATATGACCCAGCAATCCCAGTCCTGGGCATATACCCTGGGAAAACCATAATGCAAAAGGACACTTGAAATGTTCATTGCAGCACTATTTACAGTAGCCAGGACATGGAAGCAACCTAAATGTTTATCAACAGAAGAATGGATAAAGAAGATGTGGTACCTATATGCAATAGAATACGATTCAGCCATAAAAAGGAATGAACCTGTGCCATTTGCAGAGACATGGATGGAACTAGAGACTGTCATACAGAGTGAAGTAAGTCAGAAAGAGAAAAGCAAATATCATATAATATTGCTTATATGTGGAATCTAGAAAAATGATAAACTTATTTGCAAACCAGAAATAGAGACACAGATATAGAGAACAAGTGTACGGATACCAGGCGGGGAAAGAAGGATGGGGTGAATTGGGAGATTGGGATTGACATATATACACTACCATATATAAAATAGATAACTAATGAGAACCTACTGTATAGCACAGGGAACTCTACTCAATGCTCTGTGGTGACATAAATGGGGAGGAAATCCAAAAAGTGGGGATATATGTATATATGTATAGCTGATTCACTTTTCTGCACAGCAGAAACACAACATTGTAAAGCAACTATACTCCAATAAAAATTAATTTAAAAAAAAGAACCTGCACATAGTAAGAAATAAAATAAAATAGACTTGGCCACACTTAGGAAATCCAATTACTACCCCACTTTTAAATTTACACTTATACTAAATGTAAACACTTCTATTTAAACAACATTTACAACTTTCAAATGGTGGGCACATCCATTATCTTTCTTTTTCTATCTATATAATAACTCTGTGAAGGAGATCATGACAAATTCATTACCAGCCATAGCCATACGACAGTGCTGCCCTGGACATGATGACTAAACAATCTCCAAATTCAAAGAAAACACTCTGGCCCACGCCTTCTTACATCATCTGCCTTTTGGTTGTTTTCTTCTGCTCATATTGTTGTGACGGGTTCCACTGAATGACTCATACTTCTTTTAAAGCTAGGTCTATTTTCAGACATTTGTGTATTTGGAGATACTGTCTTTACCATGATCTCCCCACTCAGTCTAGGCAGGCAAAAGAACCAATCTTGATAGTGTTTACACTACATGATTTATCCTCCATCAAAACAAATGATCTCTTCTATTGATATTTCCCTGAAGCTTGTTCCTGTCAGTCTTAGGTCACATTGTCTTGGTTTGTGAATGTACAGCTGGAGGAATAAAATCAAGCCTATGGCAGGGAAGAAGAGGATTCTGATATTTTTTTGTACAATGTCATTCTACATTCCTTATTCTTGCAATGGCTTCCCCTATAGAATAGAAAAGGTCAAGGCCTATCCTGCCACTCCCTGAGGATCTGAAAATTAAGAGTCAACATCTTCTGAATAAGTCCTTGTTAAGAGCAATTCCTTTGCCTCACAAACCATACTTTTTTTTTGTTTTTTATTAATTTTTATTGGAATATAGTTGCTTTAAAATGTGTTAATTTCTGCTGTGCAGAAAACTGAAGCAGCTATACATATATACATATATCCCCTCTTTTTTGGATTTCCTCCCCATCTAAGTCACCACAGAGCATTGAGTAGATTCCCTGTGCTATAGAGCAGGTTCTCATTAGTTACCTATTTTATACATAGTAGTGTATATATGTCAATCCCAATCTCCCAATTCATCCTACCCGCCCCCTTTTCCCCTTTGGTAACCATAAGTTTGTTCTCTACATCTGTGACTCTATTTCTGCTTTCACAAACCATAATTTCATGCCCCACCTCTCTTCCTGTGTTGAGCTCATCACAGGAGAGCAGGAAGTTGCTTTCAGACTGAATGCAGTTTACCCCATGCCTCTCCCCTGACTCATTCCCAAGTTCTGCTGTGAACAGTGTTGCAAAACCAGGAACTGCATTAATTCATTCAGTTACTGGACATTCAAATAATGTGTGCTAAGTACCTTCTCATTAAAAAGGGCTTTGCTGATTGCTCCAGGAAATACAAAGATGGAGAAGAAAGAGCACACATAGTTGGGGGAAAGTACTGTCAACAAAAACCAGAAGACAATATACTTCTCATCTTTAAAAAAATTATTAAAATAAAAGCAAATTTTTAAAGGTCATTAAAATATTTAAATAATTTGCCCCAGTACGCTATTTTTTCTTTTTCATTTATTTCAAGGAAAAATTCAGCAGCAGGTTAAAAAAAAAAAAAAGACTACGTTCGTGAAGGTGGTCAAAATACTTCACATTAGGAGGTGGTTTCAGTATTTTATGATGAATCTGTTCAGTGTGATAGGATTCACCCTTTAAAATGCAGCTGTTAAAATTCTTAATAATTGATGAATCTAGGTACTATATTTGCAAGTTTTCTGTAAGTTTGAAATTATATCAAAATAAAAAGTTATACTTTTTATGCAGCCATTAGACAGATACACAGCTACCAGAAATAATATATACAGCTACTAGAAATAAAAATTAGTAACACAAGAATATGCTTATCAAATAACATTGAGCATAATAAAAAGCACAATACAAAGCTATATATTATGATATAACGTGTGAAAAAGAGCTGTACATCTGAAAAGTACTTAAAGGTTAACATATAAAATGAAAATGGTTTGTTTAGGTAACTTTGTTCACATGTTTTTAATATATTGTTTTATTCTTTTTACTAAAAAAAAAAAAAAGGTCAGAATATCAGGCATGAGATACAGGATATGATGAAAATATATAGGGGGGAAGGGCAGGGAGAAGCCCATGCATTCCTTTTCCTGTTGTATGGTATGCACATTATATAAAAAATGCATAAGTAATTGAACACTTCTGGAGTTGAAGTACTGGAGTGAATCCATTAGACATTAGCTATCACTGATTTACAAGATAAAGTCATAGAATTTTAGAAATAAAAATGTCCTCTAAAACCACGTGATTCACCTTCTCATTGTCTCAGTAAGTAAATGAGACTCATAGAGTAATAAGTGATTTTTTGCTTAGGCTTTGCAACTAGTTGATGAAAAAGTTGATACCAAAATTCAAATTTCCTAATTCTGTTACACATTCCAATTATTTAGCATTCATTATTTCTCCCAAAGTAACCTCAGCATAACCTTCCAAATTTATCTCCTGTCCTTCCCAACACAATAAACAGGAATGTCCTTTCTCACTTCCATGCTATTCTACATGGAATATTCGTACTACACTCTGCTGTCCACTCATCCACTAGCAGTATTGAGTTAGAATATTTTTTTAAAAAGGCATAGTGAAAAAGACAAAGTGAATTTTAGTTCCAACTGTTCTACTTGCTTATCCCACAATTTTGTATATGTAATCAATTACTTCTCTGAATCTCTGTTTCAAGTGCTATGAGAAAAACAGAATTTTATTACAGAGAAGGGAGAATTCAAAGGTAGTACTACCAATTAATATCTGGAAAGTATTTTCTGATAGTCTTTGGCTTGCTGTGGCAAAGAATAAGTTGTATGACAACATGATAATATGGGCGAGTGTCACATCCTTTTTAAATGAAAAACTATGACACTACAGCCTGTGGAGTAGTTTCAAGCTTTCACAAAATACCTATCACCTGTTATGATGTGTAATCACAATTTACCAGTATAAATAAAATTTTTACTGATTTGTAAAATTTCCTGTCTACTTCTGATTCCATTCCACAAGTCACATGATTGGTTCAAGTTGACTCCTTCAGACTTGTTTAACAAGTTAGGTTTTAATTGTGTGGGATTTCCTCCTTTGTCTTCAGTTCTTTCATAGATCACATATAACACACAAGAGTCATTCATTTGAGTGGAAATCTCAGAGCAGTTGGACAGGCAGAAAAAAGGACCTCTTTATTACTCAGGATTAAAATGTTTAGGTAAGTCCTATTTTTGCCACTGTAGTTCTGAAATTTTGACTAGATCATAAAGCATTTGAAAAATGTACAGAAGCTTAAGAAATTTTGGCTGTGTCTAGCAATCTTTTAGTTACTTTTCTCAAAACTTCATTGAAACTCTTAGATATTGTTTAGATAACATGCTTGATATCATTTAAATAAGGTGCTTGACTGCTTGACTGAATTTTTAACAAAATGAATAAACCTAAAAAGATGGCTTAGCGTTATGAAAACATGTTTGAATAAGTAAGTGTTTTTGTTTTCTCATATTTAATTTTTCAAAAAGCTGATGTGTGGCTTTTAAAATGTAATCAGTAAAAAATTCCTCTGTTGTTTAAAGTTTTTTAAGGATTTTCTATTTTTACTCCTGTTGCAATATTATTACTAGCTAGTAAATATGCAGTGAATCCTGAAGTCCTCTTTAGGAAAGCAAAGACTATATTTGTCTACCTATTATATACTATGATATCATTAATTTCAAGTTCTTGCTGATACTTAAGAAAAAAATAGTATTTGCCTAGTTTTCTTTTCAATTAATAGCTACTTATGATCATACACTTTAACATAAAAAAAGCAACAAATTGTAGCACAATCTAGAGTTAGATGGTGCAATCTCAAAATTACATAATTTGATGTGTTTGTGTCTGCATCTATGAGTATATTGTTCATTTTGTTTTCCCATGAACAAAGAAAAGTATGATATTGGTAAGTCATTTTAAAAGAGGAATAAATAAAATATGGACAATCTATTGGCCATGTTAAGTGTAGTTGTGTTTATTTTAAATCTCCTGAACTTTAGAAAACTCAATCAAAATTCAAATAATTTTAATAAAATATATGTACAATTATGTGCATTTGAATATATATAAAAGAATAAAAAATGGATAGCAATCTATTTTTCCAAAAATAAATGATAATTAACAAGTAATAATATAAGAAAATAATAAAAATAAATTATTTCATATTCATAGAAAGGATAGGTTTAATAACCCATTAAAATAGGTTAAAATCTATGAAATAATTTATATATTATGTATTCTCATTTTAAGTGAAAATAAATCAGAAAATTTTATTCACTCATTGATTAACACTTTGTAAAACTATATATGTGAAAAAGTCTATGAGAAATATAAAACACTAATCGTGATTGTTGTATTATAGTGGTGAGCTTATGAATTATACTTTTCCCATTATTCCTAAACCTCCTATAACAATCTGGTATTGTTTCGGTAAACACAATAGAGTTTGAAATGTATTTTGCTGAAACATTTTTAATTTTGCAAAGAAATTTCTCTGATTTTTTTAAAGAAATTGAATCTCATAAACAGCTAAATGTCAATCAAAGGACAATAAAGGGAAACATGGAAATAATGGAAATAATGAAAGTGATGTACAATTTCAGAATGCCTTGAATCAATCTAATTTCTAAATTGATCCATCCTTACACTCAATCAGAACCAAATTTTATAATTACAAAGAACTCTTCTTTGCAATTTGGTTTCTATGGATCACACTTTGAAATATTTTATCTCTTAAAAATAAGCTGCATCTACATATAATCAGTTTTTCCTTTTTTATTAACCTAAAAATATATAACTCACAATTAGGTTTGTTCATTGGTTGGTTGGTTGGTTGATTTTTATCGGAACAAGATAATCAGAGTCACTGTGCCAAATTGGTGAAATTTTGAAAATAACTTATGGACCTTGTTCATCAATTTGAGGACCCATGACTAGAAAACAATGCCTTCTGTCAACATGAGTAAAGAGTAGAATTTTTAGTGGTAAGAGGAGAGTATACTCAAATGGCTTGCGTAATTTAAAAATAGACAAATTTTTATTTTATTTTATTTTTTATTTTTTGGCCGCACTTCGAGGCACGTGGGATCTTAGTTCCCTGTCCAGGGATCAAACCCGCACCCCCTGCACTGGAAGTGCAGAGTCTTAACCACTGGACTGCCAGGGAAGTCCCAAATTTTTATTTTGACAGGACACATGCCTGAGTTTAATAGTGCAAGAAATGAATTAAAACATAGTTTCCTACTCTACTTGAATATTCCCATCAGCATAAAGACACACCTCACTATCTTCAATTTAAAAGAAAAAAACTCAAATGTCACTGTTTTCCAGTTCCTCCATATGCTCTGAGGGAGCAGGGTATCCAAATTGGGTAGGGGAAGGGAAATGAAAGTAATATGTTTTTAGGTAATTCTATGTCATTTTTAGGTAATTTTAGGTAAATCTCCAGGTAATTCTGTGATACCTTTTGTTGAGAATGGGGTCTCTTGAATGGTTTAATTACTTTTATGTATAAATTAAACTTCCAGACCTCTTTTAGGTTGTCTTCTCCTGAAGCTTGCAAAGATGGTGTGTTTCTTTCTTTACCTATCTGTTCACCCCTCTCTGAAGAGGGAAATCCTATCAGAGGACCCAGGAACCCGGGTAGCTCTGTTATTGTGATATAATTATTATTCATTTCAAATCCTTAAGTATTCCAGATGTTCTTAGGTCCTCTAAGAGAGTGCCTTTTGCACTGGATTACATAAAAAGTATGAGATGAAGTTTGGAAAACAGGATGAAGATTAAAAGCTGGAATTCAGAATGTAATTTAAGGAAAGATTTAAGGCAAATGAGCATATCTCAGCTCAGGAACAGACAGGTCTTAGCAGGACTCCTCCCACCATAACAAATCTTTTTTCTTTTTTTTAAATTTTTTTTCCACCATAACAAATCTTATTTCCATTTTCTTCCTCTTTGTTTGTGCTCTTGATATGATTAACTGACCAGAGAGACATGCCAAAGCCAATCAAATGCCATGGGAAAAAAAAGGATGTAACTGTCAAAAATGTATTCCAAATTCTTCCTATTGCTTCAATTCTGGGTTATGAATTGCTATTTTAATTTTCAAAAACCATGCTTAAAATTGTAAATCAGTAGGCAAAGGACATATTTCTTAATAGAAATTAGACAAGTGGATACCAACTTACCTTTACAGTCATGGAGCCCAAAATGGTACATTTAAAGCATAAGGTATTACCCATAAAAGCCTCAAGCCACATGCTAAACCAGTTGCCCATTTGGCCAGACTGTTTTTCTAATGTTGGTACAGGCTGGGGAGTGGTGATGGCATTATAATACATGGTGACTGCAATCAGTCCCCTAGAATCATGTATTTTCTAGCAAATTCTCTTATATCCACTGCCAATTTGTCCTCCAGAAGGAACTCAAGTTACTTCCTCAGAAATTTGTTACTTATCTGACTTATGCCACTGCATGCCACCATAGGGTTTGCTACGGTTGACACCCCTAAAATAAGTCATGAGGACAAGAATCTGTATCTGTTGTTGTACGGGAACCTAAAGATACCCAATCCAATTCCTTAAAAGGTATTGCTCCAGCTTGAAGGATCTCATTCTCCTGAGCAAAGAAAACTTGCCATAATTTCAGTTTTTCATAGTATTCTTTAAGTCTAAATTTAGCATGTGCTCATGATATATAAAATTAAAGTACCATCCCAAGTCTAAAACCATTCACTGGGTAACTAAGATCATTGAAAATAAAACTGACTTTGGAAAAGTTTACACTGATGAATAACTTAGCAGAAAGAAATGGCAGATTCAATATAATATTTTCAATATCTATGTGCCAGAAGTATAAAAAAGTGTATCAATGATTAATAAAAGGATATGTGGGGCCTCCCTGGTGGCGCAAGTGGTTGAGAGTCCGCCTGCCGATGCAGGGGATACGGGTTCGTGCCCCGGTCTGGGAGGATCCCATATGCCGCGGAGCGGCTGGGCCCGTGAGCCGTGGCCGCTGAGCCTGCGCGTCCGGAGCCTGCGTGTCCGGAGCCTGTGCTCCGCAACGGGGGAGGCCACAACAGTGAGAGGCCCGCATACCGCAAAAAAAAAAAAAAAAAAGGATATGTGATATCAAATTTCAAGTCAGTGGATAAATAGATCCATCGAACATTTTTCTAACCTGGATATTTTTTTATTCTGAATTAAACAAATTAAAACATATAGTTTCCTTCTCTGCTGGAATATTTCTATCAGTATAAAGACATACCATGCTATCTTCAGTTTTAAAAAAAAAATTCCTCCCTGATCCACAACTCTTCTCTAGCTATTGCCTCATTTCTCATCTTCTCCCCTTAACAGCAAAACTCTTGTAAAAGTTTGTTTAGACCCACTGCCACCATTTCTGTTTTCTTCTCCCATTCACTTTTTTTACTTAAATTTTTTTAATTATGAAATATATCACACACAAAGCCTTATTTAAAAATGAATCTCTGAGTACTCAGCATTTATTAAGAAAAATAGTATCACTGTACTTTAGAAGACCCTCTGGGCCCCTCCCCAATTACATCTTGTTCACTAAACTGCCCTCTCCCAACACTGCCCTTGTAACTGTTATCTGTTGTGGTATCTAAATTTCCTTGATTATCTTTATGATACATATATATATATATATATATATATATATATATATATATATATAAAAACATATGTATACATATATGTGTATATATATGTGTGTGTGTGTGTGTGTGTGTGTGTGTGTGTGTGTGTGTGTGTATCTCCCTAAAGAACATACTGCTTAGTTCTACCTATATTTTAAATTCATTACATGGGATCAAAATTAGGTTTTATAAGATGTATGGTAATAACTTATTCATGTTCACAGCTATATGATATCCCATTGTAGGAGTATAATATAACCTACATATCCACTGTTTGGGGATTTTACCATTACAAATAACACAGCTCTGAACATTCTTGAATGGGTCCAATGGTACAAATGTGCAAGAGTTTCTCTTGTGTATGTTCCTGCAAATGAATTTTCTGGACCATAGAGTGTATGCATGTTTATCTTTACCTATTCTCTCTTTTCCCATTACAAACAGATTCTCATCTCCACAGCTCTCAAATTGCTCTTGTCTAGCTCTCCAGTGATCATGCAAAATCCAGTGGTCAGATCTCAGAGTTCATTTTACTTAACAGCTTCACAACAGATCATTCCCTCCTTGAAACACAGTCTTCACAAAGCTTCCAAAACATCATTCTCTCTTGATTTTTCTCCTATCCCACTGGTCAAACTTTCTGAGTTTATGTTACTGGATCCTTCTCATTTTACTGTTGTCCAAATTCTAAGTAATTTGAGGTATAACTTCTTTTCTTCTGTAGCTCTGCTTACTTTCTGTGTGATTTCATCCAGTTCCATGGTTTTTACAAACTTCTCAACTCATTTTTACACACACAAAAACTTGAGAACTGTTAGCTAAGATGGTAATTGAAGTTGACTGAATGAGATCAACTACAGAGAAAAGTGAACACCCAAAGATAGAGCATGGAGCAACACTAGACTCTTAAGGTGGAATAGAGGAGAAGCAACCAGCAAAAGACATTTAAAAGAAGAGTCAAAAGGATAAAAAGAGTGTAGAATCATGGAAATTAATAGAAAGAGAGTGTTTCAATAAAAAGGAGTGGTCAAGGGTGTGAAATCCTGTTAATAGGCTATATCTTATCTTCCCTCAGAAAGTCATGAGTGCCTTAAAGCAAGGACAATTGGCCATTGTTTTAAAGTCCCCAGTGTCTAGCAGAATGGCATAATAAGTACCCAATATCTATTGATTTTTCCACCACTCATTCAATAAACACTGTGTTAATACAGTGCCCACCATGTCTGGGTTGAAAAATAAATAAATAAGACTTCAGAAAAAAACCACAGATTAAAAAAATGAAGAGGCATCTCTGTACCACCACTTAATCTCTCTTTAGATCAGTCGATTCATCTAGATAATGGATAAGATGGAGTGGATATTCCTGAAGTTCCCTTCTACTGCTAACACTCTGTGATTCTGAAGAATGTTATTACTCTTATAAAATGCCATTACAAAAAATGATACTATTTGCAGCCAAAGCTGGGTTCTACCTAAAAGAGGAATGTAGAATTTACCACTTACTGAATACAGGCCAGAGTTCTAAATACTTTACAAATAAGACCCCATTTAATTCTCACAACCCTCTGAAGCATGTGATTATCCCCATTTTATGAATGAGGAAACTACGGCTTTTGTTGCTTGCATGGTCACATTGTGTCTGTCTGAATACAAAACTTGTGACTGTCATTATTGTACTATATTATCTTTCTATATTACTTGTAAAAAAATTTTTTAAAAACCTGAATAAATAGATACATTTGTTCACGAGACAGAAAGGAATCTCTTATATGTATGGCTCTTCATGCCCATGTTAGAAGCCATGGCAATGCTCACAGAGTAGACAGGGTCTCACTTCCATCACCTAATCCACCCTCTCTCTGTGCAGATACACTTACACACAGACCATCAAAAACTTCAGGAGATACAATGGAGAACCAATCACAATCAGTCCCTCCCTTCATTTATTTGATTGACCACACACCGATATAGGGTCAAATGTCAAATTTTTAATTTATTTATCCTCACAGCAACCTTGAGGTAGGTACTATTGTCACATCTATTTTGCAGATAAGGAAATGAGGAGAAGTAAGGTAACTTCCCAGGTTCGCACAGCAAGTAGATGGCAAAAGTGGAACTTGAACCCATGGAGTCCACTTTAGAATCTGTGTTCTCAACTGCAGCCTCTTTCACAGAGCTTAGTCTACTGGGGAGGGGAGAGAGGTGATGTGGGGATGGGGAGATAGATAAGGAACATGTAAGCAGACATTCTTAAGGGAATAAAGTGTTTGCAAAAATTGAGAGTGTGTAGTAGACATGAGAGAATCTATCTAATAGAGTGGTCATGGAGAGGGAAGGAACCATCCATGTGAAGCAGGGAAAAGGAAAGAACACTGTGAAGGTGATAAGGAAACTCAGTGATTCCTCATTCAATGAAAAAGGAGAAAACTGAAGTCCAGAGAAGGGATTTGCCTAATGTCAAGTAGCTTTTCTGATCTCTTCAACAGTGTTTCCACCCCATTCTGTATACTGCTTCCCAAGGTGAGAGATATATCTGCAGCATTTTTACTAAGTTCTGAGGAATATATTTTATTACGTAGGCTCCAGAAATACTAGTGTCACAGACCTTGGAACTCTGCTAATTTCATTATGACATAAAATCATCCTGGGAAAATGATACTGAGAATCTCAATTCTTTCCCCTGCTTCTTTAGAAAATCTGGGCAAGAAGCCACTAGGATTAAGTTCAGATGGGTTTGAGTACAAGATATTGTTTTTAAAAATATACTGATACAACTAAATGTTACTCAAGAGCATTTGAAACAACTAATCTTGGGTTTGGTCCATGATTCATTAGAAGCTACTTTTTTTCTATGAGAACAATCATCATTTACTGGATATAGTTAAATAGAACTAACCATGATAAATACATATGGGGTTCTGGTTTCAGTCTCCACTTCTTCCCAGTTACTGGTAATAACCCTTAACTAGTAGCTCTGAGAGAATAGTTCAGTAAATTTCTAGATTCTCTATTCTATCATTCCTACTAACATTTCATCTAGTTTGTGCTGAAATGTCTTTCTTGCTTTAGACCCTTAACTAATACATTTTTACTTAACTTGTACATTTCTTTTTTCTTTCTTCAACCCCATTTTTCATTGTACCTCCTTTCTTGCTTCCCTGCCCCACCCACCCCAAGTAAACAATGTTAAAAATCTGGTATATATCTCTCTATACAAATTAAACAGGATTGTCTCCTTGGTAATTGTTAGAATTTTTTAATATTTGGGTCTATATATAACAATCAAATCAAATATTAGAAGATGAGCACATTTGGGGCAAAAAATGCTGCCTTGTGCTTCTCCAGAGTGTGATGTACCAAATTTCTCACCTCATTGGGACACACTTTGTAGAAACAGTACAACAGGGAATATCCTGATACTTTCAATTTAGTATTACAAATCAGGTCACAATGAGCTAGGAGTAAGGGCCCCCAAATATTTCACCCATTTATTTTCTATAGAAAGCAAATATGTATCTAGTTTTATTTTGACAAAGCAGTAAGTTAAGGTTTTGGACATTTCATAATGATCTTATAGCAGAAAAGGATTGTCTCCGTACTTGGACTTTAGGAAACAGAGAAGAAACTAGGATGTCTTCAGTAGAAATCACTCTGTTCTGTCTTGGAGCTACTCTGATTTAAATGTATCCAAAACCTTTGTTCCACAAAGTGTGGTACTGCGACCAATAGCATCAGCATCACCTGGGAGCTTGTTGGAAATGCAGAATCTTGGGCCCAACCCCAGATTCATTAAGTTTAAGTTTACATAATAGGCAACTGATACATACATTAAAATATAAGAAGTACTAAACAAAACAACTTCAACTAAACTAAACAGCTACAAGGTAGTCTCCCAAGTATTCGAAATGGAGAGAGAGGTACAGCAAGAAGTATCTTTGTGTGTTTAAATATGAATGAGCATGCCCTCTAACCTGCGTGTGCAATAGATTTCCCATTCCTCTCCTGCAGAAACACTTTAGTGCCTTGGGCAAGTCACAACTCACAGAGGAGCATTTTCCTACCTGAGTTCCAGGAACACTGTGCTCCTCAGAATGTTAGGTATTTTGGAAATAAATGTTTCTGAGCTCAAATAAGTTTGGGAGACACTGCTATCTCGGCAGGTCAGGCTGCTTAAGAAAGGAAGAAATTGGGGAATTGAGAATTCCCCAAGAGAATTGAGGAATGCACAGAAAATGAATCGCTTTTTTGTCATTTAGCAGCTGAAATTTAAATATAAGTCTTTCTCTAGGACTTCTTGTTATTTTTTTCCACCCTGACAAGTAACAGTAATATGTGTGACACACCCCCCTGGATCTAACCAGGCTTATAAGCAATTCCTAATGCACTCCTTGTAACTCCACTCAAAAAAAAAAAAAAAGGGAAGGAAGAAAATACAAATGAGTGAGAGGAATGTTATGCTAGAATTATCTGCTCTAAATTGTGTAAGAAGTAAATCATTTCAAAACTCTGATGCTTTAACTATTATTTGTAACAAGGTGTTTGCTATTGTTGTTGTTATTAACAATAACACACCACTGTATTCCAATACCTAGATGAGAATTGCTTTAAGGAAATGACACTGAAACTTGAACTGAACGGGTTATTGAATCCTTTTCTGTCTCTGTGAGTTCAAGTCCACCCTCACTGTCAATTACTCTTTGAAAGTTTGGTAATTTTGTTATTGCAGTAAGTTAAGAATCATTAAAAGATAAACAATTTTAACAGCTTTATTGAAATGTAACTATGTATCATAAAGTTTACCTGTTTAAGTGTACAGTTCAGTGGTTTCTAGTATTTTTATAGATTTCTACATCACCAAAACCTACTTTCAGAACATTTTCATCATCCCAATAGATATATTTAATTTTAAAAATTAATTTCAAATACACATTTTTAAAAGAGTGTTTTGACAATAAACTATCACATGTTTATAGTGTCAAGAATATGCCTTTGTAATGTGCAGAAAGATGGCAAAATAATGTTGGTGCCGATAAAGGTTAAACACTATCTTTAGTTTAAAAAATTTTTTTTAAGGAAAGAGGAAAAAAATCTCTTTAGTTTTTGAAAAAAAAAAACAAAAAATTTAGTTTTTGAAAACTAAATCTATATAGGAAAAACATACTATTTGGAGGAAAACAGACAAGGAAGAAAATGTTCAACTAAATAGTTATTTCTTGCTCTGAAATTAGTCTGGGCTCAATGGTTCTGTCAATAGCTAGCTACACTTTCTAGAACTCAGGTGGAAAACTAACATAGAAGAGCAGTGCCCTCTAGAACAGCAGTCCCCAACCTTTTTTGCACCAGGGACTGGTTTTGTGGAAGACAATTTTTCCATGAACATTGTGGAGGGGAGGGGAAGGTTCAGGTGGTAATACAAGCAATGGAGAGTGATGGGGAGCAGCAGATGAAGCTTCGCTTGCCCACTGCTCACCTCCTGCTGTGTGGTCCAGTTCCCAACAGGCCTCAGACTGGTACTGGTCTGCAGCCGAGAGGTTGGGGACCCCTGTTCTAGAGTACATGCTAAGCTCTCCCTAACATTAATCAGCAAGGAGATAGGTAACCTCTGTGAGGACTTTCTCTGTTACAGTTGTTGGTATTGAAACACTAGGTACACATTTTTTGACAGTGGTAGAGTCAAGAGAGCATTGCTCCCATGACTTTGTGGACTTGGTGATTCCTAAGAAATATTCTTAAAATATCAGCATTGTCAAGTTCCAGAAGTATTTCAACTGTTCTGTAGTTTTCAGATCACCCACGCAGGTTCACCTTTGCAGACAGTGCCACCATGTACCATAGTGCCACTGTGCCTATTTGCACATGGAAAAGACTCCATAATCTCAGTTACAGAATCAGGACCCACCTTTAGGCAGCTATATAGTTCCAGCAAAGTTGGCCTTCCTTATAAAAGCAAGTGTATATTAAGTTTAGCAGAGCAGTAACCAGAATATGCCTTTAAGTCTTTAACTGACTCTATGTCAGTTAGGAGTCTTCAAATATCCTCTATTAATAATTATGCAAGGCTAACCCTTTTATTGAATTTGGAGGTATATACTGAGTAAACGAAACCTGGCAAGCTTTACTGATCTATGTCCAGCAGCATTCCTCAAACCCTCCTCAGCAGTACATTCTATTCTCTTAACCAGACCATCTGCTTGAGGAAAATGAGCATGAGTGGGACAATTCAGATGTACCATCTCCTGCCTTAGTCTAAAATAAGATAAATATCAAAGAAAGATCAGAAACAAGTATCTGGAAATGCTTACTTTAAAACAATGGGTGCAAGGCTGTATTAGGGCTATGATTTGAAAAGGAAGAACTTTGATTTTCTTTGGATAAGTCTTCCACAGTCAAGAATTTCTTCCCCTGAAAAGGCCTATGAAATCAGCCTGACTCATGAACAAAGACTCTTGTTTTTGGTATATGTCACATTCCTTTACAGTCTTTTCAATATCAGAATTAATTCCTGCTTCTAGTAAATGTCTTTCTTGGAACAGTTCTTGAATATGTTGAATATAGAGAAACCAGAGTAATGGGACCAGCCTTCTTAAAATAAATACATTACTCATGAGAAGGAAGGAGGGAAGGAAGGAAGGAAGGGAAAATCCCCACCCTCCTGGAGCTTCTAAATCAATGAGGGGAGACAGACAACAAACTAAATAAGTAATATGGTATATCAGAAGACTCTAAGTGCTCTGCAAAATAATAAGGCAAGAAAAGAGGGTAGAGATTACTAGGGGAGGAGGAGCAATTTTAAGTAGGGAAGCCTCACTGAGAAGGTGTCAATTTAGCAAAGACTTGAAGGAAGGAAGGGAGGGAGGGAGGGAGCCCTGGGGAAACCTAAGAAAAGTGTTCCAAGGAGAGGGAACAGCAAGCACAAAATCCTTGAGATGGAGAGTGCCAGGATGTTTGGAGCACAACACGGAGGTAGAAAGAAGTAAGAGATAAGGTCAAAAATATAAAGAAACATGGAATCACATTAGAAATACATGGAAGTAGCATCACCATGCAGCACCAAGAAATTGAGACAAAATATTACAAGATAAATATCCAGGGTTATCTTGGATGTCTGATAAACATTTCAGCATCAGCATTCTTAATCTTGAAGATGTAAGAAAGTATTAAAAATACAAAAACAGTATTGCCCACACAAGAAAAGCACATAGCATTCAGCATGAAGCCCTTATTGGGGTGATCAATGTGCCACCTTGGTGGTATAGCTTGTGCCAAGACCATTTTGTTTAATTAGATGCTCCAATTCCTTACTCTTTAAGGGGTGAGGGGGCCAGCTCTGTACTACAAAAGGAACACACCAGCAAAATAGCAAATAGGAACAAAAGCTCAACCTATAGCTCTGAACTGGTTGGGAAAATCTATCTGCGATGAAACCTTTGACCTTGGTCTCATTATATCATGCCATAAGTACACAAAATAATCAGCTACTGAAGGACAATTCCGACTTCATTAAACCATCAATCAACTGTTTAAATAACCATACACCCAAGCACCCAGCATGAGTAGTCATTTATGTTGTTTAATTCATTTGACTATTCGTGCCTCTTTAGACTAGCTAGGACTTCCCTGGCAGTCCAGTGGTTAAGACTCCATGCTTCCACTGCAGGGGGTGTGGGTTCGATCCCTGGTTGGGGAACTAAGAGCCCATATGCCATGCGGTGCAGCCAAAAACAAAAAATCTAAATAAATAAAGTGTAGGCTAGTTAAAGAAGTACAGACAAAATTTTGTATTTCTTTCTGTTCTATTTTTAAGCCACAATAAAAGTTCATTTTCCCTGGGTCATGGTTCATTGTATTTTTAGTCTCATATGTAAAAATTATTTCACTTTGGTCAATGGTGTAGTTATATGTATTTAGTAAATATTAATTGATGGCTGCCTAAATTATATACACATACTGATTTTCATAATGCCAAGTGCTTTCACTTATTACTGCATACCTAAGGCTGTAGTACTGGGAAGTTCTTTATGAAATCAAATTCATATCTGCCTAGACATTTACATTGTATTTTTTTTTAATCCAAATTTAATGAAATGAGTTGTTTCACGCTCTCTTTTTCAGAGCTTTAAATTACTCTCTCTCAGATAATGGCTTCAGAAAGGATACCTCCAGTCCCAAGATCTTTTCTTAGGTTAGACATACCTTTCCAGCTAACTGCTGGGCAATATCATACAAGTACTGCTAGTTACTAAAATTAAATATTATTAAAATACCTGAAAAAACTCAAATTGTCTATTCATATAACTAGTATAACTAATTCCTAAGTTACTCAGGCTGAGCCTTCAGCCTCATCTTGGGCTGCTCCTCTTGCCTCTGGCACTGAATTCTCTAGCAGGGACTGATCCTAGTTTTCCATCTTCCATATTTCCCTCCATCCCTCCCTTTCCATCCCACAGTCTCTGCAAGGCCCTAGGCCCATCCTATCCCGTTCACAGACTAATGAGTTAGTCTCCCCAGTAAGACCTCCTGCCTCCCAACTCCCTCCCATTGTGGCCCAATCAGGCCACCAGATTAGCGTTTCTACAACACTACTGTTTTTCTGTAACTACTCATTTCATAAACCTCAGTGATGTCCTAAAGCAAGCAAAGACTCCAAATCCATCACACTTAGTGTCTTCTATAATCTTGACTGACTTAGTTTTCCAGATTATTTTCCATTTACTAATCTATAAGTACAATACAGGGCCAATTACTATTCCCCAAGCACACTTTGCACTTTCTTTGTTCTTGTTTCTTCATCTACTCAGAAGTCCTGCCCATCTTGCAAAGCATAGCTCACATGCCATATCTCCCATGAAGACTGGAAACAATTTATCTTTCCTTTAACCAAAAGTTACTTCTCTGACCTCTCAATTTCTATAGCATTTGGAGTGCTTATGTACCACTTTTTACCTATCACTCTAGTTATTTAAGGAATTTTATTCATTTTTACATGTCTGGCAAAATAACAGGCATGTAAAACCAATAAATATTTCTGAATAAAGGAATTAATGACTATATAAGAAGAGTAGAAAACTAATATTAAATTTCTTCTACTACAAAAAGGACTTCAGTAGAGGCAGCTCTGGACATGTTCTTTTCCTTTGGTCTAAGGTATATATATATGTGATAACACCCAGGTGTCAGTTGGAAGAAATTGGAGCTCATGAAAAACATTACAACTAAAGATATAAATTAGAAGTCATCTCTGAAAAAGAATGTGTATAAAGTAAGCTTGAAAAAAGTGGAGATAGAGTAGAATAGGTAAATAGGTAAAACTGAATATTTTAAATGAAATACATTTTCTTCTCTTGATAGTATAAATTAAATATGAACAGAGGGTAATAAATAAGATTAAATTGATTAATGAAAACAATTTCTTCTTACTCCAAAGGTGCCTTGTGCTTCTTTAGCACTTTATAGTTTATATAGCATGCATATTATCTGCTTTAATTCTCACAAAATACTGTGTGGTGGGTATTGTTATCACCATGGTACAGCTGGGGCAACTGAGACTCCACCATGTTAGAAGAACTCATTCAGGATCACTCAACAGTTACTGGAATAACAATCTTCAGTTCTTGAGATCTTTCTAGTATACTTCAGTTGTCCCTATAATAATGCCTTATATTCTGAAAAACTTTTTCAGAATTTTACAAATAATTGTCACATACATTTTATTTTGTTCTCTTTGGTTAGGGAAGGTATTGTTTTATCAATTTTTAAAATAAGACAGCTGAAGTTTGAAAAAATTATGATTTACATGAGACCTTATAGCTTAGATTTGACAGAAAGAGAACCTGAATCCACATCTCCTAACTCCAGTTCTCTTTCTACATCACCTTAGAAGTCTTTTACAATGCAGGAATTAAACACTATGCTCAGAAGTTTAAAGTCAATGAAAGGAATCTTTTATATCTCAGGTCTTTCATTTCAAAAACATGACTGATATTAGAATGAAGGAAATCTCAAAAAGAATTAATTTTTAATTTCATTACTTATTGCAGAAATGTAAAGTGAACGTTATTAACAAAGAATGTATTACAAAACTGGAACTATTTTTCAATGTAGCTGGGTCCAAGTAAATTAAAACTTGATATACTACGCTGAAGTATAATCTATAATTTTTCCCTTCTCCAATAATTGTTTAATGCAGCCCAAGATCTATCCTCAAACACTAGAACTCAGTGAATTTTTTTAATCAAGTAACAATTGCTATAAAACATCTTAAAATATATTCCAATGATATAATAATAATGAACTGGGGAAAGAATGTCCATGGGAGTTCTGGGCTTTTGAACATGAGCTGCCCATTTTCCTTGCTTGGCCCTGAAATAAACCTTTTCCTGCTCCAAGAAAAAGGAATGTCCATGAACTTTGAGTATATGAAAAATTGATTCCTTCAAGTTTAGAACCAATTAGACAAAGTATGAATAGAGCATCATAGGGAAGGAATTAATTTTTCCCCCAGCAATAAGGATGGATTTGCCTTATTATAGCCACACTCTCTCATGGGGGTGATTCTGTGGCCTGGATCTGTTAAAAAGAGCCTGAGTTCCAGGATACAGCCTGAGTCCTAAGAAAGAAAGAACTTAACTAGCCTGTGAAGCTATTGAGCCCACACTCTTAGCTTCATTGGCAGCAGGTTTCCCTGAACCATCATCAACCCCCTAACTCAACTACTACATACATGCAAACATAGGCATATGCTTACATAATACCTATTAGTCATTTTTCCATATCAATTTGCAAACTTTATGAGAAAAAAATGAATCCTAGATTGGCTTTTCCCACTAGCAGCAGATTCCAAAGCTTTGACACATCATTTCAGGTCTTTTGTACACAGCTGTGCAGTTTGTGCAATGCACAGAAATGCTGGTTCAGGGAGAGACTGGAAGCCTAGATGGTGCCTATGCTCCCTGACAAGCTGTCTACCCCAGAGTAGAGCTGCATGCAGACCAAGAAACACCACTGTCTCTGTTTCCCAGAGAAGTTGCCTTTTCCAAATTCTCACAAAAGCATTGTATAGACTTGCTCAGGTCCGTTACCACTTGCACAGTCTCTGTATCCTCAACTGGTATAAAGTGCTGTATATCCTCAAGGAATATAAACTTATTTAAACGTTACCCAAGATAAAGTTAAGTTGGAAGGTAAACCTTTGAATTAAATGAAAGTAATGTAGTGCATTCCAAAGGTACATGCACATAAAATGTTGTGGATTTGTGATTCAAGGACAGGAAACTTATCTTCCATATGAACCCAGAGTTTTCAGAATGCATCATGTTTTAATAAAACAAACATATTCAAGAAGTCTTAAAATTATGGCACTTACTCTACCATCATCCAGTTGTGCAATCCTGAATAATCCTGTGTCTCTTCTTTCGGAGCACACCTAAGGTTATCAAGATTAATCAAAAAAAAAGTTAAGAAATAAATAAATAAAAGTGTTGTACTAGATCAGTGATTTGCTGGAAATAGGAAGGGGTCCTTTTCCCATAACTCAAAATCAAACAGAGAAGCTACTCCATTTTCATCTGTTTTAATCATTAAGCTTCCAAGCCTTTCAAGACCTTGTTTGAACAAAGTATGTCTCAACTTAAAAAATTAAATCATTGAATTGGATAGTCTCTATTGCCTGCCTCGTGACACCATCCAAAGTTAATGAAAGGGACTAAAATAGAGTAAGTTCTTCTACTTTGGAACCATTTCTCATATTCTTCATAACCCCAACATAAAATGTAAATACACACACTCAAATATATGTGTTTGTATATCCTGTAATATAAGGGCTATAGAAATATTTTTGAACTTTCCATTTCTTAGTATCAACAATAAGGTAGTAAGTGTGACAGAAATTAATAACAACAACGTGATGATTAACAGAAAACTTCCTCCCATCTGAAGTGGCCATTTGTAGTTTGAGCCTGACAGACCTGTATTTGCATTCCAGCTCTCTTACGAGCTGAGTAAGCTTCTGTTTCTTACCTGTAAACAAGGGTTTTTAATAGGGATTAAATTAAGTGATGTAGAAAAGTTCAGCCAGTACATGGTAAGCACTCAACAGATGGCAGAGATTATTCTCTGATCTATGTTTTTGTCAGTATTTAAAATAAGAATGCACAGCATACAATCTTACATAAAGTCCCTCCAAACTACAATAAAATTATTTTTTAAAACCCTCTTTGCACAGTTGGTCATAAATTTTTCCATAGCAATGCCTGTGTGGACTCTGTAATGGGTATTATGTAGGAATGGGGCATATCCTGGCAGACAAGATGCATCACTACCTTTCATGAGTTACAGCCTAGATATGGATGCAGGCACATGAGGGGATAAGGGACTGCAACAGAGAAATTCATTGAGCATTATGAGATCAGATGAGGAGAAAAAGGTAACTACCTGTAGGGAAATGAAAGACGTTTAAATTATTTTAAGGATAAAATGAGAATTAACCAGGTATGACATTTTCCACGCAAAATACATCACATAAAGAAGGGGCTGTGACATTTGATCTGGCTGGGGTCAAGTGGGCAGGTGAGGATGTGGCAGATGATGAAGCTGCAGGGGTTGTATGATTGGCCTTAAATGCCATGGAAGATCTGAATGCCATCTGAGGATTTTCATGAGCTATAGAAAAATTTCAAATGAGGTATTGGAAGGGGAGGATGTCAGACCCTAAGATCTACATTTTTTAAAATCCCTTGAAGGATTTTAAAGTGTTGATTGGAAAGAGGCAGAAGTCTTGAATTCATTGGAAAGAGGCAAAAATCTTGAATTCGATCTGGATTTTTCTTTTTCCCACATCTCATAAGTGAATCATCAGCAAATCCTCTAGGATCTAAATTCGAAGTATATCCACACTCTGACTACATCTTACCACATCCACTGCTACCACCCTTGTCTAAACTACCATCGTCTCTCACTTTGATTATTTAATGACCTCCTAAGTGGTCTCCCACACCATCCAGGCCCACTATTCCCCATAAAGTACCCAGAGTGATCCTATTGAAGAAATAGATCTGAGGTCAGTCTTTGCTCAAAACCCGCAAAGACTTTGTCTCACTGAGAATAAAGACCAAAGTCCTTATTTTCAAAGCCTTAAGTGATCTTCCCCAAACCACTGACTGCCTGATCATTATCTTTCTGACTTTATTTTCCTCTAGTATCCGCCACCCCTAACTTTCTCACTCCACTCCAGTTCAGCTGTCTCTCTTGCTGGTCCTCAAATTTACCACATGAGCTCCTTGCTCAGGGCCTTCAAACTGCTGTTTATCAGCCTAGATAATTCTCCCCCTGGTATCTTCATGGCTTGCTCACTCACCTCCTTCTGATCTTTACTCAAATGTCAACTCCTCAGCAAAGTCTTTCCTGGCCACTCTATCTAAATTTTCAGCACCCCGTACTTATACTTCTTCCTACTCCTTTGCTTTTTTTTCCCTTTATTTTATTTATTTATCTTACTCATTTCTCTCCCCCCATTATTAGGAGCGCTATGATTCTTTTCATTGTATTCCCAGAAATTACATTTTGCCTAGAACATTGCAGGCACTCACCAAATGTCTCTTGATAATGGAAGAAGGGAGAACATTTAAGAGGTATTTCACATAATACAAAATAATAGCAGCCAGAATTAAGAAAGAGATAGAGGTGATGGACAGAAAGATTTAGGCAGTAGGTATAAGCACCAATGACCTCTCGAATGTGGGAACTTACCAAGAGGGAACAGGTACAGCTAATTCCTGGATCTTTAACGGTACCAGATAGATGGTAGTGACATTCACAAATATTAGAAATAGTGGGACGTGAGTGCAGGCTGGAGAAAAAGATAACAAGTTCAGTTTTGAACTGAACTGTTATATTTAAGGAGGTTCTAAAACATCCATAAGATGTCCAGTGCCTAATTGAAAATAATGATGTAGAGCTCAAAGACAGAAGTCTGGGCTGAAGATCTATCTTAGAAAATATTACCTGATTATATGTTTGCTGAAACCAGGGCATAGGATGGGATCACTGAGGAAGAATATACATCAGGAGAAAACAACCGTGGACCAAATCTTTGTTACTATCATACCTGAAATCTTATTTAAATGGACACAAAATTGTCTAAAAGTCCTCTACAGACATACTATGTATATCTGAATTTGCAATTACCCTGTTGCTGTTTTCCTCTATTCTTACAAATAATGGAAAGTTATTGCCAAGTGATTCTATTAATCCACAACCATATATTGCTTCTATCTATGTGTCAATGGCAGAAGTTAACTAGTACTCCTACATAAATCTGATATATTAATGTAAGGTGCACTTTCAAATTAAAATTAAATCAACAATTATTTTATTGCACATTTACTATGTGTAAGAACAAAATCCTAGCACTCAATTTAATAAGCACTCAATAGATGTTGATTCCCTTTGCTTCCTCCAAGTGATGTCACAAGAGATAGGAGTCCCAAAATTTTTTCCGTTCTCTTTTAGTGTGAGGGAGGAAGTCTACATCAGAGGAAGTCAATGTTCTTTTATTCTAACCACCCTGGATTCCATTTCCAGCTCTGTCATTCCTGAGTTAGTTACTTTCTGAACCTCAGTTTTCCTATCTTCCAAATAGGGATCATAATACCCTTCTTACAAGACTATTATGAAGATAGGCAATAAGCATATATAAAGTCTTACACTTAAGTTCTCATAATAAGAGCATAGAATAAGTTTTCTAAATTCATGTAATTTTCCAAGTCAATGAGAGAGAAAGAAGGAGGTGGAAGCTGGTTAAATATTTCACAACTGCATATTTGTTTTGCTGTTTAAACACAACCACTAAAAATTTTACTGATCAGGATCATGCTTTAAAAGCAAAGTATTTGCTTGAAGATTTCCACTGAATATGAGTCAAAATTCAGACAGTGTTTGCAAATATATTTTCTCTAATAGTTTGCAAAGCAAATATTGTACACAATTTAGTGTGTGTTGGCATAAGCTTTATAATCAGCCACATACAGAGGTTCAATGACAAGTTGCACTGCTAACAAGAGAGCAGGTATTTCTTGAGCAGTTTCTACAAGGTGGAACAACCTATTCTTATGTAATTAATTTTGGCTTGTGAGATTAAGGTAATTTGAGTTCCACACCCTTTGTTTATTGAGTCATATGTCTCATGGTGCTTTTTAGCCATTGGGTTTAATATATTTTCCATGAACTGAAGCAAAGTTGGTTCTAAAGCCATTCCCATGGGAGGCTCATCCAAGCTAAAGCATATGCTGACTCTAGCCTATGGTTTTTGGTTTTTGGTATTTTGGCTTCCAACTTAAGCCTTGTTTTTTAGTAACTTTTCATTCTACACTCATAAATCTTGATACTTCTATTCACCTCTGGAAACACAGTCAGTCCCTTGTTTTTTGTTTTTTGGGGTTTTTTTAAACATCTTTATTGGAGTATAATTGCTTTATAATGGTGTGTTAGTTGCTGCTTTATAACAAAGTGAATCAGCTATACATATACATATATCCCCATATCTCCTTCCTCTTGGGTCTCCCTCTCACCCTCCCTCTCCCATCCCTCTAGGTGGTCACAAAGCACCAAACTGGTCTCCCTGTGCTATGCAACTACTTGCCACTAGCTATCTATTTTACATTTGGTAGTATATATTAGTCCATGCCACTCTCTCACTTCGTCCCAGCCTACCCTTCCCCCCACCCCATGTTCTCAAGTCCATTCTCTACATCTGCATCTTTATTCCTGTACTGCCCCTAGGTTCTTCAGAACCACTTTATTTTTTTTTTTTTTAGACTCCATATATATGTGTTAGCATACGGTATCTGTTTTTCTCTTTCTGACTTACTTCACTCTGTCACCTTATTTTTTTTTTTTTTTATTTTTTGCGGTATGTGGGCCTCTCACTGTCGTGGCCTCTCCCGCTGCGGAGCACAGGCTCCGGATGCGCAGGCCCAGCGGCCATGGCTCACGGGCCCAGCCGCTCCGCGGCATATGGGATCCTCCCAGACCGGGGCACGAACCCGTATCCCCTGCATCGGCAGGCGGACTCCCAACCACTGCGCCACCAGGGAGGCCCTGTCACCTTATTTTTGATAAAGGAGGCAAGAATATACAATGAAGAAAAGACAGCCTCTTCAATAAGTGGTGCTGGGAAAACTGGACAGCTACATGTAAAAGAATGAAATTAGAAAACTCCCTAACACCATACACAAAAATAAACTCAAAATGGATTAAAGACCTAAATGTAAGACCAGACACTATAAAACTCTTAGAGGAAAACACAGAACACTCTATGACATAAATCACAGCAAGATCCTTTTTGAACCACCTCCTAGAGAAATGGAAATAAAAACAAAAATAAGCAAATGGGACCTAATGAAACTTAAAAGCTTTTGCACAGCAAAGGAAAACATAAACAAGACAAAAAGACAACCCTCAGAATGGGAGAAAATATTTGCAAATGAAGCATCTGACAAAGGATTAATGTCCAAAATTTACAAGCAGCTCATGCAGGTCAATATCAAAAATAAAAACAAACAACCCAATCCAGAAATGGGCAGAAAACCTAAATAGACATTTCTCCAAAGAAGATATACAGATAGTCAACGAACACATGAAAGAATGCTCAGTATCACTAATCATTAGAGAAATGAAAATAAAAACTACAGTGAGGTATCACCTCACACAGGTCAGAATGGTCATCATCAAAAAATCTACAAACAATACATGCTGGAGAGAGTGTGGAGAAAAGGGAACCCTCTTGCACTATTGGTGGGAATGTAAATTGAAACAGTCCCTTGTTGTTGAGGTAGGGGGTCAATCAGTATGAAACTTATTTGGGTTGGCTTGCTTCCAGCTCTTCTTTTGACTCTCTGCTGCTGAGTACCCACTGATATTTACTGAACTTACAAATGCCAAACACTGTGTAACTGTGACCACATGTCACTGGCACAACAAACCCAGTAGGAAACAGAAGAGTAAACTGAGGCTCAAAAAGTCAGCAAATGTCAATGGGCCAACTTTATCCTACTAGAAAATTACTACAGTTAGTCATTCCCAAATGTTGGACTGTGGACCAGTGTCGCTGAAAGTCAGTTTTGATTACCATAGCAAAATGAACAAATAAGAGCAATGTAGTAAAAAGACATCATTAAGCTAGAGCTAAATTATTCATCTTATTTGTTATTACTAGATTATGTCCTTCCTACTTTTATCAGTTTAAATGCCCTTTTATTAAAAAATAATATTTGAGCGTGGTCAATTTTTGTAATGTTTAATGTGTTTATTCAACAAAATTGAAAGTTGGCAAGTCCATGTCCACCTCCAATAATCTTCTGAAATGATACTGGTCCCATAGCCATAGCATACAATGTGCAGGTGGTACAATGTAAAATACCAGGAGATGCCCTTTCATCAGTATGTGAGTTGGGTAGAGCCCAAACAATATCAGGCAACCCTGCTGTGAAAACTAAAGTCTGGGAATCACTGACTCTCAGAG
Organism: Mesoplodon densirostris; assembly: GCF_025265405.1. Lineage (NCBI taxonomy): Eukaryota > Metazoa > Chordata > Mammalia > Artiodactyla > Ziphiidae > Mesoplodon > Mesoplodon densirostris. The sequence continues at coordinate 132,471,086 of NC_082661.1, forward strand.
CATTCCCTTCCCACTTACACCAGAATGTTAGCAAAACAAATAGAAAAAAATGGAAATCTGACTATATTCTAGCTAAATGTAAGTGCTTTTCAGTTCTGTTAAGGCTTTTAAATCTAAAACACACCTAGGAGTTAACACATACAACAAATACTTATAAATATCATAAATCTATGGACCACCTATATATGCCAGGTACCCTACAAACTGTCAGAAACATATGCATGAATACCATCTTTATCCTCAAGGTTCTCACAGTCTAGTGGATAACCTATTTAATAGAAATATATACTTTATACACTGAACATAACCTCACTGATCTTCAAATTAGCCTTGTGAGGCAGTATTATTCCCATTTTTTCAGATGAAGAAAATCTCAGATAAATGACAATATGATCTCCAAGCAAACAAGGGATAAAACAGAAATTCACATTCAGCTCTTCTGCTGACCTCCCCAGTGTGAGTGTGTGTGTGGTAGGGAGAGAGGCCGTGAGGAAGTACTTGGATTATATGCCTAATATAATACCAGATACTGTTAGTACAAATCTATTGGCTTACACTGCTGTTGATGATTTCATGGGTGAAAAAAATTATGCAAATCCTCTGCTGCTGGTACAGTTCTAATTAATTACAGGTGCTTATTACTCTCCTGGATCTCAGCTCTCAGCCTCTAGACATATCCCCATTTTAATAACCCAGAGAATATTACAGTGAGAAATGCTACTGTTCTGACTCCCTCCACCCCTCTCCCCACCCAAAATGATCTCTCTTCAGCACATCCCTGAGGATGGTGCCCAGGTAAGGGAGCTTACTACAGTAGTGTCCAACATAGGGTCTTAGAAGGAGTTGTAGTAAAACAGAAATAGTTGTTATTCTTGAGAACTACATCAACTGGCAGAAGAAGGAAAAGCAATAGCAAACCAGAGGTCAGATTTCCTTATTCTTCTATCAAATTCAAAATGTCAACATTTTAGTGCTGAAAAAAAAAATGAAAGAAAAATCATTAAGGAGAGTGTTGTTCAGTTAGATTTCATTTCCAGAACTCTATTCCTATCAAGAAACAATCGGTTTTCTATAATAGAGCCATGTGCAAGCTAAGAGACTTTGGAAGGCAGCAAATGATCATGAGAGCTGAAATGATTGCTTCTCTGAGTGAAATGAGTGGTCTTTGAACTTTTCCCTTGTTCTAAGGCCATCACGGGTGCCATCGGCCTCAAGATCTGTGAATCCATACATAGTATGTTTTGTTGTCATCGCAGTTGTGGTGATCCTGGCAGTGACCACATCTCTACTTGTCTACTTTTTAGCTCTTGGTAAGTACCAGAAGATTGGATATAGCACTTTTCAGATGAATTAACTAAATATACTTTCAGATTAAAAGTTGGCATTCTCACTTTTATTGCCACTTCTATTTCTTAATACAACATAATTATATATTTTATTCATATACCCCTGAATATATGTTCATGTCTATATTTTCTCTAATTCAGTATTTTTTCTCTTCTTTTTCTTTTGGCCTCTTTTAGTATACTAAACAACATTAAACCCAGACAAGAATTATTCTAGCCAAGGGAAAAAACTCAGTATTTTTCTGATGCTAGAGTTCACTTGTTTTGTTTTTTCATTAATACCATGATTTCCTTCTTCATTTAAAATTTGCAAAGGACCTTAAGTTTCAACATCTAAAAGTTGGATTAGCTAAATATTTGTTAATTCATGACCTGTCTCCCGAAAATAATCTTAGGAGCAGAACAATTATGATAGGAGATGAATTTGAAGTTAAGAAGTAGAAAGAGGTTAAAACAAACTTTAAAAAGGATTCTGTTCCTTTTTGTTTCTCTTAGTTTCTTTAATTTTTCATTACATCATAAAAATAGGAAAAAAAGAAATAATATAAAGAATGCATATACCCTGCTCATTCACAAACAACTTAATATTTCAGTGAATATTCTTTCAGATGTTTTAATGTAGATAAAATGTGTCAAATTTCACTAGATAATATATGTTATAATCTGTTTTCTTCACCTGAAAAAACACTTTGAGTTTGTTTGTTTTTTTAATTTTTCTATAATCCTGTTAAATTATTTAAATAATTGGGGCAGGGTGGGGCAGTGTGTGAAGGCATATGGGTATGTGTGAGTGTGGAGACTGAGCAAGAACAAATTTATTTATTCCAGTAACTAGGAATAATCTTTTCAGTCAATCTAATTATAAAGTTGTGGCTAAATTTTGCTTTTGACTACATTTTGCTATCAAATCGCCTAGAGACAAATATGTCCAAGGTGAATTATGGAAGAAGGAAAAACAAACATCAAGTTTCAGATTAAACTAATGAATTTTCGCTCTTAACAGCACTGTATTGTCACACTTAAACACAAAGGGCGAGGCCTTAAATAAGTCCTCTTCAAAGTGTATACCAGTGACCACTTATGGCCCTAGAAAGACTTGTCCTTCTGCCACAAAGGACCACACAACCCTATCCCCAGGATCTCAAATGCTTTCCCTGATTGAGGTATTTCTCTGCATAAATTATGTATATGAATGATCAAATGGAATCAGGGAATTTTTTCCTGAGACAGGTTAGGTTATGTCCATGTTCATAATGTTTCTAAGGTAAGGACAAGTATGTTTTAGGAATTTTTATTTCCTTCACATAGCTTAACATATCCATTGGAAGACACTTTTTGATGGAAATAGTTCACACTGAACAACCAGATTAGCTTTCTTATCAGAACAGTTATTTTCTAGCTTAATCCAGAGAACCAATAAGTCACTAATTCCTCTAAAAAGAATAGTATTTGAAATAATTTTTAAAACTATTCAGAATTACTTTATTCCTTAATGATAAATGAATAATAGTGCATTATAGACATTAATATTTCATGAATGAATAAATCTGTAATCACAAATCTCCCTAAAATATAGTAAGAATGAAAATTATGATACTACTGAACAATTTCTCAAATAATGCTGCTCTGATTTTCATGCATTTTTAACATTTCCAGCATTGCCAATCTTTTTAAAAACTGAAAGAAAAATAATTTTATTAGAGTTACATTATATTAAGTTTAGAGTTTTCTTTCAAGGGAATCAATTTTTTTTAATTGTATAACATAGCTTCCCATAATCCTGTATAAAATACAGATTAAAGTACTTAGTAATGTGAGATTGATTCTGCCTTTTCTTTGTTTTACAGGGCAAAAATATTACTTTTACCGTAGCAGCTTTCAAATCCTAAATGTTCAATATACTGATGAGCTAAGTTCAACAGTTACACAGAAATATAGGACTTTGAGTGGAAGAATTGAGTCTACGGTAAGTTAATATTTGCATTTCCTCTTTATTATATCATAAAACAATTATGATAATAAACCTAATATTTTTTGATATATTTGCAACTCCTAGATGCTCTGCATATTCTCCTCCCCGAATGGTGAAAGATGTGTTTCATTGGCTGTTTCCAAGTCAATTTGCTTGTACACTTGCTCTTATTCATATTTTCTTACATCATGAGTGAAAAGTTTTAGGTCATGAGTAAACATATTTTTTTATGATTATGACTTCAAAGATTGGAAGTCTATTGTTTATGCAATTTGAGCATTTTTCCTACCCTCGACATTGTCTTTTTAAATCCTTTTCATTTTGCCTTCTTTCCTTTTTTCTTATCCAACTAAACATACAGGTAGTAGGTGTTAAAATACATATTAACATAGTTTGGAGAACGTCATACTTTGGTTCAATGATCGACATAGAAAATATGCAAAGAAAGCCTGGGCTCTCACTTGAAAAGGCCCCCAGGCTGCTTACCAGGAAACCTCACAAGCAGACCCTTAGCACTGGTTTATCATCACAGACCAGGGTTCGGCCTTCAGCCCTGCAGAGTCAGAGCTGAACAATCTCAGGGTTGCTTACTTACCCTTACGTTTTCTAAGATTCCTAAGGTTATAAATTAATCCAATGGTTCTAAAACTTTAGCAAAATCACCTGGAAGGCTTATTAAAAATAGAGTTCTAGGCCCCAGTGTCAGAGTTTCTGACTCAGTAGTTAGAATTTGCATTTCTAACAAGTTCCCAGGTGATGCTGATGCTATGGTCCAGGGACCACACTTTGGGAACCACTGAGTTAATCTATAATGAGAATTATCATGGCTGGGGGACTGAATCATCTACTTGTCTAACACCTTTTTCCCCTAGGGGCAAACTACACTGGGAGCCAAGTATTGAGAAAAGTGCTTGGTGAGCATTAAATTAGAACAAGGGAAGTTAGTATATTATTTAAATGTATAATCAGAATAAACAGCTGAATCAGAATAATCTGGGAACAGAATCTAGTCCAGGAGGCAGAGGTGGGGTTAATATGGGGGAACATCAGTTTATTATGTCAGAAGTGGGAGCCTCCTGTTCCTTCAATAAATTTTATTAAACATCAATCCTGTCAAATGCTGTGGGCATACAAAAAGTGGAGTAGATATTGGATCTGCCCTCATGGAGGTTAGTCTAACATGGGAGATTAAACAAGCTTACAAATATTTATAATATAAGGTATGCAGTGAGTATGTGACATGAGAGCAACGCAGATGTAAGTTTGTGGTAAGAGGATAAATGATATCCAATTATAGAGATCAGAGACAGCATCTTATAAAAGATGACTTTTCAGGTTAGCTTTTAGAATGAGTAGGGCACACCACAGCTAAAATATGAGTCAAGGCATAGAGAGGAGAATGTGCTTAGCTAAAAAGTTTGGGTTTTATCTTGTAGAGAGAAAGTCTTGAGCTAGAGGCAGAATGATACAAACAGGATCTGATAGATTCATGTTCCAAATGTAAAAATTAGACTATAAAGAGAAGAGCCTGCACACAGTAAGGCTAGTTAGAAGCTCATTACAGTGGTCCAGAAGAAAGCCAAGGGGTTAAAACTTGAATTAGGGCATATTCCAGAAAATGTGGAAATGCAGATAAAACTTCCATTTTAGGCTTGCCAAAGCAATCCACCTCCCCAACTTCCTAATTTCTCTTCCCAACCTGCTCTTAAAAAAATCAATAGGAATATTTAGTTACATCATTTGCATCATGAGAGCCCATTGTTTAGACTTCAAATCAAGAGACTTTTTTTTTTAGTATTTAAAGAATATCCTTAAATTTATTCACATTTATTTAAAAATGCCAGTTTTTAAAAACTTTGGTACTTTGTCATTAGTAATGAATTACTTCACGACTGACTGCCCACACAGTTTAGATGTTGAAAGGTGCTGATTTATGCAATAATCGGTGCTTGGGTTAGTAATACTACTCTGAGGCTGGACCCCACAAATACAAATACAAACTACACAGACAAATACAAAGAGCCTGTGAGTACCTTTGTCTGAGGCAGAGGGCAACCTGCAAATATGAACAGATTTTCTTGTGATTAACAGTGCAAGAGACATTCTTAAATTTCTTGAAGAAGATACTAGAGACAAACATATCAGGAGGCCAGTCTGAGGACAGTTATTCATAATGAAGTCCTCACATCCACACAAAGACATCATGTAATGTTTCAGCTATTTACCCAGTCTAATAAAAGGGAGAAAACTGTAAGTGTGTATATTGAGAATCCCAGCTTCATTATAGGGAATTAGAACCCAACTATTTGTCATTAAAGCAAGATGCCAGAGACATCCTCAGCCCTAAAGAGGTCACTCAGTTCCTGCCAGACAGATCAGATATGTTAGGTCAGCACATCCTTCATAGAGCATATGTAAAACTGCAGAAGACTGATATGGAGAGAAACGGCATAAGGCATAAAGCACAACGTACATATTCAGCAATGTGAAAAACATAAACTAAGTTTCTTTTCAAAAGTACTACCAGCACATTTGGAAGATATTCAGTAAGTCTTTAAAACCCAATCCCAATGACAAAAAAATTATACAATCTAATTTGTTATTCTTAAATTACTCTCAAAAGTGGTCTATAAAGTAAATTGTAATGTATAAAGTGTTATCAAAATGAAAATAATCTTAGTATTGTCTTTTGTTGTAAAGATAATAAAAGAGTAGAAAAGTCAAGGCATTCAAGAAATATAAAGAGAAAGAAATATACACAAAATCTCAATACTCATATATCCACTATTAATATTTTGATGTTCCAAGTACTTTTCATGAAAACTGCATAATCATCCATGCACAAACAGATACAATTTTCTGTCAATGGAATAAGACTATATATGCTTGTTTACTACTACCTTTTTCTCAAAAAATATGTCATAGAGGCATTTAAATATCAATGAAGAAATACACCATTTTAAATAACTAAATAGTATTATAGTGCGTAAAGGGACAATATTTTATTTAACCAGTCCTCTGTTGAGAGATGTTCAAATTGTTTCCAGTTTTTCCCTATTATATCCAATATTCTGATGACCAGTCTTGTTGATACAACCCTGCACACCTGAGTGATTATATTCTTGGGACATATTCCCAGAAGTAGAATTATGAGAATATAGGGTTTATGCTTTTATTTCTCTCTAGAGATTTTTAAATTTCTTCTTCAATTTTTATAAAGATTTTATTTGAGAAGCATTTTAGATTTATAGAAAAGTTGCAAAGATAATATAGAGTTCTCATATACATCACACCCAGTTTCCTCTATGATTAACGTTTTATATTACAATAGTATATTTATTGCAATTAATGATCCAATATTAATACATTGCTATTAACCAAATTCTGTATTTTATTCAGATTTTCTTTGTTTTTACTTAATGTTCTTTTCCGTTTCCTGATCCCATTCAGGATAGCAAATTACAGAGTTGTCATGTCTCCTTAGGCTCTTGTAGACTATGAGAGTTCCTCAGATTTTCCTTGTTTTTGATAACCTTGACAGTTTTGAGGAATACTAGTCAGGTATTTTGTAGAAATGTCCCACAATTGGAGGCCTTCTGATGATTTTTCCTACAGTTAGACTGGGGTTTGGGGTTTTAAGGAGGAAGACTATAGAGGAAAAGGGTCATTTTCATTACATCATATGAAGTGGGGTACATAATACCAACATGACTTACCACTGTTGACCTTGATCACCTAGCTGAAGTAGTGTTGGCCAGATTTCTATACTGTAAAGTTATTCCCTCCCTTTTCCATATTATACTCTTTGGAAGAAAGACACTATGTACAGGCCACACATAAGAAGTGGAGGAGTAACGAGTTATGCTTTGAATATTTAAAGAATATTTGAAATTCTTCTGTTTGTCTAGTTTCTCCATGTACTAATTCAACCATTTGTTTATATCAATATAGTGATCTATGCATTTTTAACATTTATTTTAATTTCTAGATTGCACTCCAGAAGTGCCCCAGTTTACATTCTTACCACCAGTATATAAGTATGCATAGGTATGCTTATTTCCCCCACAGTATTAACACTATGCATTGTAAATCTTATTAATTGTTTGTTGCTAATTCAATAGGTAAGAAGTGATATCTCACTATTATTTTGGTTGGCATTTCTTTGATTACTAGTAAGATTTAATCTGTCTCCCTATAGTAATAGGTCATTTTTATAATTTCATTTATGAATTGCCTGGTCATGACCTTGCCCATTTTCTTACTGGAGTCTTTGCGTTTTTATATAAATCTGGGGGGAAAAATTCTTTCCTTGTTAAAATATTAAAATGTGCCTGTCATTCATTTGCATGTATTTATCTAATAAGATTTCACTTTCAACCTTGTTTATAATCTAGGGTTTTTTTTTACTGCCATATAGATTTTTTAGGTAGCCAAAATTATCAATTTTATCTTTGATCCACCTGTAATTTATTTTTTAATAAGATAGAGATCCAGCTTTTTTCCCCTAAAAGAGCTAGGTGGTGGTAGCAAAACAGTATATTAAATAGTGCAATGGATTTATTTGTTGTGCCATCTTTATCATACACTAAATTCCTCCTTTTCTTTTTTCTGTACTCCCCTCTCTTTCACTGACTAGTCTTTGCCTGTACCAGTACCCAGCTATTTACTGTGGCTTTATAATTAAACATCTGACAGAGAAAGATTCCCCTTGAAATTCATCTGATGTATGATGTCTAGAGTTAATCTCATTTATTCATACTTCTGTAGAAACACTTTGAATAATACTCTAATATAGTACTTTATAGTTCATAAAGCACTTTTACATATATCATCTAACCTTCAACTCACAATGGGCATGTAATTTTTATAGATGGGTAAGTGAATACTGTGAGAGATTAAGAAACATGACAAAGGCCATTCAACTGGAAAGTGATAGAACAAAAATTCAAACCAAGGTCTCCTGATTTCAAGTTCAAGAATCATACCACTTACCAGTGGTAACATGAGTACTATCATTATCCTTGTTCCATAGTCAGCAGTGTTAATTAATACTTAATGAGCAGTGGAATAATCCCAGAATTTCTATTATATTAAGCAATTCACTTTTCTGGTTCACAGTTTATTCATTAGTAAAATAAAATCATTGAACTAGATGATTTTTATAGTACATTCTACCTCAAAAAGTCTATGATTATGTGATTTTCACACAAGATATCCATGCCACCGAACCACCTGTTTTTCTCATACTGCCTCTCTGGTCACTCCTTCTTCTCTGTATCTTTTATAGATTCACCCTCCTCTAAACTGACATTAAATGTTGAAATTCCCCAACTCTTTGACCTATGCACTCCTCTCCTCTCACATTATTTTCTATCTCTAGATGATCTCATCCATGACCATTACTTCTACCAACACTTATATACTAATGACTCATGCTGTCGTCAGCTCCGACTTTTCTTCTGTACTTCAGACCTTTTCCCCCAACTGCCAGCTTAATATCTCTACTTGGCTGTTGCAAAAACATCTCAAATATATTATGTCCCTAAGTCAAACTCATGATCCCTCCATGCCATACTAGCCTTCTTCCCATAATCCTAACCCCACTGATGATAATACCATTTATTCAGTTTTCCAAACCAGAAACCTGGAATTCATCCTTGACATACTGCTCTCTATCATTCCAAATATCCAATCTATTACCAACTCCTGTAGGTTTTATCCCCTGTATTTCTCTCAGATCCATTCATTTCTCTCCATATCTGCTACCACCATAACCATCCAAGCCATGACCTCTACACTGAAGTGCCAAAATAGTAACATAACTAATTTACGTTATTTTGTACCTAAAATTGTTTATCCACATGCAACCAGAGAGATTGTTCTCAAATTGCAAATCTGATTTTATTATCCTCTCATTTAAAACACTTCAGTGTCTTCCCATTATTATGGTAAAGACCAAATGCTTTACACACTAACAAGACTTACATGGTCTGGCCTTTCTATATAACTCTAGCCTCCTTGCTTTCTAGGCTACAACTGTTCTGGCCTTTGATTCCTTAAACACAATCTGCTTGTTCCTACCTCAGGACTTTGTATGTGCCATTCACTCCACCTGTGAGGCTTTTCCTTTCTCTTCAACCAGCTAACTCTGATTCTTCCTGAAGATCTCAGTTTCATAAGCATTCCTCTGAGAAGCCTCTCTAATCTCACTGACTGGATCAAATCCCTCTACTATATTGCTGCACTTATCACAGTTATAATTCTGCTTAAATGTGGATGATAATCTGATTAGTGCCTATCTCCCCCATTAGATGTAAGCTCCATGATGGCAAGGACTGTCTTATTTTCTCCACCAGTATAACCCAGTGCTTGATAGAGGGAGCGTGAAGCATAAGAGGTGCTCAAAAACTGTTGAATGAATGAAAAAATGAACAAGGTGATTTCAAAATAATGAGAGCAACTGTTTGCAAAATACGTGTATCAAAACTATGAGTGCATTCTGATTGAATGGGCCTCTCCAAATAAAACAAGGGACTTCAATCAGGATTCATACCTGGGATCAACTGAACCATTGAAACTCCCCTTTGGCATCAGGGGTGGTATTGCAACAGATTCTGCAAACAACAATTGCCATTTTTTCCAAAATATACCTAATGACTGTACCATGAAAAAAAAACTAGGGCACAGGAAGAGAAAGACATCAGTATCAATTTGCAATTAATCTTATCACGTCCCTTATACCATCAGGGCTTTTAGTACAGCCATTTAATAAGCACTGATTGTTGCCTGATGCCTAAAAGAGAATTTGGTACATAGCTGGCATTCAAATATTTGTTGAATGAATGAATAAATGATACATTCTATCTGTTGGTTCCTGTGCTAAGTGCTAGGGACACAAAATAAAGATGTCATTGCAGTCAGGATGAAGCCCACAATGGTCTCCAAGATGGAGTTGTCATACCAGGGAGGGATTCACAATAATTTTATTGGAGTCATGGAAGAAAATACTCAAATGTCACTCTACATGTGTTTTTCTCTTTTATGAAAAAATTTTTAAACAAGAAGAAAAAGAAAATAGGAAGAGAAGGAGTGAAGGAACAAATGAACAAACTTAGCTTTGTTACTATTTAACAAATGGATTGACACTGGCAACTTTGTTTGGTTTTATGTCAAGTAGTTCCACACAATGTGTGTGAAAATATCTTGAGGGATGGGGTGGGCAGTAACACAGTAGAACTGACTGGGCATCAGTACACTTTTACCGGCTCTCAATAGATTTAAATGATACACAGTTTCCACTAGATTTTAAAATTATATTATCTAGCTCTAAAAGTAAACTAAACCTCCCCCAAAATTAATATGAGGACTGAGAAGAATCCTGCAAAACACAAATAAATTTAAAAACCTGCAATTTGAAGATAACCCTTATATGCAGTAATGAATATGCAATATACAATAATGAATAAGTAAATGAACAGTTAGGTAACATAAGAACTGACAATCTTCTCTTTCTGGCTAGAGCCATACTGCCAGGTTTAAGCAATGCTTCTTAGAAGATGTTTAAACACACACACACACATCCTGTCCCTTCAAGGTATAAGTGCGAGAAATTAACTGCTTTTTAAATAAATAAGAGATAACTTTGGAAATACATGTTTAACAATGTGTCCAGCATTAGATGACTGAGTTCAGTTGTTTTGTTTTACTGAAAATCAAGGGCTTAGACATGCACACATAAAAATTTGGGAGACAAATATTACCTACCATATTTGATTTTGAACACATTTCTTAAAATATGTATATAAATATAATGAAACTCCTTTGATTTGATCTGAAAGGGTAGTCAATTGAAATCAGGGAAGATGGAAAGTCACTTGCTGAACTTCAACAAAACCTTCGCATGATTGGTGGGACTGACAACTTAGTGTCATGATTTGTTAAGTTCTGCCAATGAACTTCATGCATCTGGAGCCACATAATTGTGTGGAAACTTCTTCAGTGCTTCAGACCAAGTATTTAGATTAAACTTAGAATCATACCTTTGGGTCATTTTATCACAGTGTTTCAAAAATTATAAATTCTGGGCTTCCCTGGTGGTGCGGTGGTTGAGAGTCCGCCTGCTGATGCAGGGGACACAGGTTCATGTCCCGGTCTGGGAAGATCTCACATGCTGTGGATCGGCTGGGCCCATGAGCCATGGCTGCTGAGCCTGAGCATCTAGAACCTGTGCTCCGCAACGGGAGAGGCCACAACAGTGAGAGGCCTGTGTACCGCAAAAAAAAAAAAAATCTCTATATATATATATATTTGAAGAGTATTGTAATAGGTAGATTATATTGCCATGTATTTTATCTTTTTCTTGAAAACTGAGTTTCCAGATCTTCTGATTAAACAGAAAAGAAAGTTTGTAACTGAAGGGTGACTGAAATAACAAAAACAGCATTATTACTATTATTCAGCTCATGAATATTATGCACAAAACTGTACCTATTGAGAAATGTTATGAGGTAGGTATGTGAGAGATGCTTCCACCTCATCAGTTGTTCATGTAATTTCATCATTAAATACTAAAATACAAGACAAAACAAAAAATATACCTACCAAGTAAGAAGGTACTGAAAATAAGAAGGTGATTTACTTTCATGGGGTAGCTAATAAGATCTTTTCTCCCTCAAGATGAAAAATATGTGAAAATTATAGACATTCTATGTGTAATATCTTACCCTTTGTATGACCTCACCTATTAACCAGTTTAATGATGGTTACTTTGTTAGAATTTACCTAAATAATCTATATCTCACTTCAATTCTTATCGATTAGGAATATTATTGAGGTTTGAGGATTCTAGACTATTCTAGAATTCAGATAGTATTGTCAACAGACCTTCAAGATGGCAGAGGAGTAAGACATAGAGATCACCTTCCTCCTCACAAATACATCAAAAATACGTGTTCATGTGGAACAACTCCTACAGCACACCTACTGAACGCAGGCAGAAGTCCTCAGACTTCCCAAAAGGCAAGAAACTCCCCATGTACCTGGGTAGGGCAAAAGAAAAAAGAAAAAACAGAGACAAAAGAATAGGGATGGGACCTGCACCAGTGGGAGGGAGCTGTGAAGGAGGAAAAGTTTCCACACACTAGGAAGGCCCTTCACTGGTAGAAAAGGGGGGTGGGTGGGGGGCGAAGCTTCAGAGCTACAGAGAAGAGTGCAGCAACAGGGATGCAGAGGGCAAAGCGGACAGATTCCCGCACAGAAGATTGGTGTCAACCAGCACTCACCATTCTGAGAGGCTTGTCTGCTCACCCACCGGGATGGGTGAGAGCTGAGAGCTGAGGCTCAAGCTTCGAAGTTCAGATCCCAGGGAGAGGAAGGGAGTTGGATGCGTGAACATAGCCTGAAGGGGGCAGGTGTGACACAACTAACTGGGAGGGAGTCCAGGAAAAAGTCTGGAACTGCCTAAGACTCAACAGACCATTGTTTTGGGGCGTGCGAGGAGAGGAGATTCACAACGCTGCATAAATGAGCTTCAGAGACGGGCACGAGCTGCGGCTATCAGAGCGGACCCCAGAGACGGGCATGAGATGCTAAGGCTGCTGCTGCAGCTACCAAGAAGCCTGTGTGCAAGCACAGTCCACACTTCCCCTCCCGGAAGCCTGTGCAGCTAGCCACTGCCAGGGCCCCGTAATCCAGGGGCAACTTCCCTGGTAGAACACATAGTGGGCCTCAGGCTGTTACAACGTCATGTGGGCCTCTGCAGCCGCAGGCCCGCCCTGCATTCTGTACCCCTCCCTCCCCCCAGCCTGAATGAGGCAGAGCCCTCTAATCAGCCGCTCTTTAACCCACTCCTATCTGGGCGAAGAACAGATGCCAGAGGGTAACCTACATGCAGAGGCAGGGCCAAATCCAAACATGAATCCCAGGAGCTGTGCAAACAAAGAGAAAGGGAAATTTCACTGTGCAGCCTCAGAAGCAGTGGATTAAATCTCCACAATCAACTCAATGTACCCTGCATCTGTGGAACACTGGAATAGAAACCAGATCATCCCAAAATTGAGGTGGTGGATTTTGGGAGCACCTGTAGACTTGGAGTTTGCTGCATGAGACTGACTACTTTAATTTTTATGTTTATCTTAGTATAGTTTCTAGCACTTTTTATCACTGGTGGATTTGTTTATTGGTTTGGTTGCTCTCTTCTTTATTTTTAAATTACTTTTTTTTTTACTTTAATAATTTAAAAAATTTTTATTTTAATAACTTTATTATATTATTTTATTTTATTTTTCTTTCTTTCTTTTTTTTCTCCCTCATTTTCTGAGCCCCATGGCTGACACGGTCTTGGTGCTTCAGCTGGGTGTCAGGCCTGAGCCTCTGAGGTGGGAGACCCGAGCTCAGTACATTGGACCACCAGAGACCTGCCAGCCCCATATAATATCAACCAGTGAGAGTTCTCCCAGATATCTCTGCCTCAAAGCTAAGACCCAGCTTCACTCAACGACCACCAAGCTCCAGTGCTGGACACCCCATGCCAAACAACTAGGAAGACAGGAACACAACTACACCCATTAGCAGAGAGGCTGCCTAAAATCATAATCAGTTCACAGACAACCCAAAACACACCACCGGATGAGGTCCTGACCACCAGAAAACAAGATCCAGCCTCATCCACCAGAACACAGGCACCAGTCCCCTCCACCAGGAAGACTACAAAACCAACTGAACCAACCTTACCCACTGGGGGCAGACACCAAAAACAAAAGGGACTACAAACATACAGGCTGTGAAAAGGAGACCACAAACACAGTAAGTTAAGCAAAATGAGAAGACAGAGAAATATGCAGCAGATGAAGGAGCAAAGTAAAAACCGACCTAAACAAATGAATGAAAGGGAAATAGGCAGTCTACCTGAAAAAGAATTCAGAATAATGATAGTAAAGATGATCCAAAATCTTGGAAATAGAATGGAGAAAATACAAGAAATGTTTAACAAGGACCTAGAAGAACTAAAGAGCAAACAAACAATGATGAACAACACAAAAAATGAAACTAAAAATTCTCTGGAAGGAATCAATAGTAGAATAACTGAGGCAGAATAATGGATAAGTGACCCAGAAGATAAAATAGTGGGAATAATTATGGCAGAGAAGAATAAAGTAAAAATAGTGAAAAGAATCGAGGACAGTCTCAGAGACCTCTGGGACAACATCAAATGCACCAACATTCGAATTATAAGGGTCCCAAAAGAAGAGAAAAAGAAAGGGACTGAGAAAATATCTTAAGAAATTAGAGTTGAAAACTTCCCTAATATAGGAAAAGAAATAGTCAGTCAAGTCTAAGAAGTGCAGAGAGTCCCATACAGGATAAATCCAAGGAGAAACACACTGAGACACATATTAATCAAACTTTCAAACATTAAATACAAAGAAAAAATATTAAAAGCAGCAAGGGAAAAGCAACAAATACCATACAAGGAAATCCCCATAAGGTTAATAGCTGATCTTTCAGCAGAAACACTGCAAGACAGGAAGGAGTGGCAAGACATATTGAAAGTGATGAAAGGGAAAAACCTACAGTCAAGATTACTCTCCCCAGCAAGGATCTCATTCAGTTTTGATGGAGAAATTATAACATTTACAGAGAAGCAAAAGCTAAGAGAATTCAGCACAACCAAACCAGCTTTACAACAAATGCTGAAGGATCTTCTCTAGGCAGGAAACACAAGAGAAGGAAAAGACCTACAATAACAAACCCAAAACAATTAAGAAAATGGGAATAGGTACATATCGATAATTACCTTAAATGGAAATGGATTAAATGCTCCAACCAAAAGATATAGACTGGCTGAATGGAAACAAAAACAAGACCCATATATACGCTGTCTACAAGACACCCACTTCAGACCTAGAGACACATACAAACTGAAAGTGAGGGGATGGAAAAAGATATTCCATGCAAATGAAAATCAAAAAAAAAAAAAAAAAAAAAAGCTGGAGCAGCAATTCTCACATCAGACAAAATAGACTTTAAAATAAAGACTATTACAAGAGACAAAGAAGGACAGTACATAATTATCAAGGGATCAATCCAAGAAGAAGATATAACAATTGTAAATATTTATGCACCCAACATAGGGGCACCTCAATACATAAGGCAAATGCTAACAGCCATAAAAGGGGAAATCGACAGTAACACAATCATAGTAGGGGACTTTAACACCCCATGTTCACCAATAGACAGATCATCCAAAATGAAATAAATAAGGAAACACAAGCTTTAAATGATACATTAAACAAGATGGACTTAATTGACATTTAGAGGACATTCCATCCAAAAACAACAGAATACACTTTTTTCTCAAGTGCTCATGAAACATTCTCCAGGATAGATCATATCTTGGGTCACAAATCAAGCCTTGGTAAATTTAAGAAAATTGAAATCATATCAAGTATCTTTTCTGACCACAACACTATGAGACTAGATATCAATTACAGGAAAAAAACTGTAAAAAATACAAACACATGGAGGCTAAACAATACACTACTAAATAACCAAGAGATCACTAAAGAAATCAAAGAGGAAATAAAAAAAATACCTAGAAACAAATGACAATGAAAACACAAAGGCCCAAAACCTATGGGACGCCGCAAAAGCAGTTCTAAGAGGGAAGTTTATAGCAATAAAATCCTACCTCGAGAAACAAGAAAAATCTCAAAAGAACAACCTAAACTTACACCTAAAGCAATTAGGGAAAGAAGAACAAAATAACCCAAAATTAGCAGAAGGGAAGAAATAATAAACATCAGATCAGAAATAAATGAAAAAGAAATGAAGGAAACGATAGCAAAGATCAATAAAACAAAAAGCTGGTTCTTTGAGAAGATAAAGAAAATTGGTAAACCATTAGCCAGACTCATCAAGAAAAAAAGGAAGAAGACTCAAACAACAGAATTAGAAATGTAAAAGAAGTAACAACTGACACTGCAGAAATACAAAGGATCATGAGAGATTAATACAAGCAACTATATGCCAATAAAATGGACAACCTGGAAGAAATAGACAAATTCTTAGAAAAGCACAACCATCCAAGACTGAACTAGGAAAAATAGAAAATATAAATAAATCAATCACAAGCACTGAATTTGAAACTGTATTAAAAATCTTCCAGCAAACAAAAGCCCAGGAATGGATGGCTTCACAGGTGAATTCTATGAAACATTTAAAAAAGAGCTAACACCTAACCTTCTCAAACTCTTCCAAAATATAGCAGAAGGAGGAACACTACCAAACTCATTCTACAAGGCCACCATCACCCTGATACCAAAACCAGACAAAGATTTCACAGAAAAAGAAAACTCCAGGCTAATATCTCTGATGAACATAGATGCAAAAATCCTTAACAAAATACTAGCAAACAGAATCCAACAGCACATTAAAAGGATCATACACCATGATCAAGTGGGGTTTATCCCCAGAATGCAAGGATTCTTCAAAATACGCAAATCAATGTGATATGCCACATGAACAAATGAAAGGATATAAACCATATGATAATCTCAATGGATGCAGAAAAACCTTTCGACAAAATTCAATTCCTATTTATGATAAAAGCTCCCCAGAAAGCAGGCATAGAGGGAACCTTTATGCACATGCACATATGGTCACCTTATCTTTGAGAAAAGAGGCAAGAATATACAACAGAGAAGACAGTCTCTTCAATGAGTGGTGCTGGGAAAACTGGAGAGCTACATGTAAAATAATAAAATTAGAACACTTCCTAACAGCACACCCAAAAATAAACTCAAAATGGATTAAAGACCTAAATGTAAGGCCAGACTCTATTAAACTCTTTGAGGAAAACATAGGCAGAACACTCCTTGACATAAATCACAGCAAGATCCTTTTTGACCCACCTCCTAGAGAAATGGAAATAAAAACAAAAATAAACAAATAAGACCTAGTGAAACTTAAAAGCTATTGCACAGCAAAGGAAACCATAAAGAAGATGAAAAGACAACCCTCAGAATGAGAGAAAATATTTTCAAACAAAGCAGATGAGAAAGGATTAATATCCAAAATATACAAGCAGCTCATGCATCTCAATATGAAAAAAATAACCCAATACAAAAATGGGCAGAAGACCTAAACGGACATTTCTCCAAAGAAGATATACAGATTGCCAACAAACACATGAAAAGATGCTCATCATTAATCATTAGAGAAATGCAAATCAAAACTACAATGAGGGGCTTCCCTGGTGGCACAGTGGTTGAGAATCTGCCTGCTAATGCAGGGGACATGGGTTCAAGCCCTGGTCTGGGAGGATACCACATGCCGTGGAGCAACTAGGCCAGTGAGCCACAACTACTGAGCCTGCGCGTCTGGAGCCTGTGCTCCGCAACAAAGAGGCCGCGATAGTGAGAGGCCTGTGCACCGCGATGAAGAGTGTCCCCCACTTGCCACAACTAGAGAAAGCCCTCACACAGAAACGAAGACCCAACACAGCAAAAATAATAAATTAATCAATAAACTCCTACCCCCAACATCTTCTTAAAAAAAATAACAAAAAAAACTACAATGAGATATCACCTCACACCAGTCAGAATGGCCATCATCGAAAACTCTACACACAGTAAATGTTGGAGAAGGTGTGGAGTAAAGGGAACCCTCTTGCACTGTTGGTGGGAATGTAAATTGATACAGCCACTATGGAGAACAGTATGGAGGTTCCTTAAAAAGCTAACAATAGAACTACCTTATGACCCAGCAATCCCACTACTGGGCATATACTCTGAGAAAACCATAATTCAAAAAGAGTCATGTACCACAATGTTCATTGCAGCACTACTTACAATAGCCAGGACACGGAAGCAACCTAAGTGTCCATCAACAGATGAATGGATAAAGAAGATGTGGCACATATGTATAGTAGAATATTACTCAGCCATAAAAAGAAATGAAATTGAGTTATTTGTAGTGAGTTGGATGGACCCAGAGTCTGTTACACAGAGTGAAGTAAGTCAGAAAGAGAAAAACAATTACTGTATGCTAACACATATACATGGAATTAAAAAAAAAAAAAAAGGTTCAGAAGAACCTAGGGGCAGGACAGGAATAAAGACGCAGATGTAGAGAATGGACTTGAGGACATGGGAAGGGGGAAGGGTAAGCTGGGATGAAGTGAGAGAGTGGCATGGACATATATACACTACCAAATGTAAAATAGGTAGCTAGTGGGAAGCAGCTGCATAACACAGGGAGATCAGCTCCGTGTTTGTGACCACCTAGAGGGGTGGGATAAGGAGGGTGGGATGGAGACACAAGAGGGAGGAGATATGGGGATATACGTATATGTATAGCTGATTCACAGAAGAAACTAACACAACACTGTAAAGCAATTATACTCCAATAAAGACGTTAAAAAAAAAAAACACAAAGATAGTACTGTCACCCTCTATCAGGAGGGAAATATAAAATAGTTCTTTTTTCATTGTTTACTTGATTTTGTGTCCATTGTAATAAAAGGGTCAATAATACAGGTTACAAAATCAAAGAAGTATGAAAGCAAACTCATCCGACCCATTAAACAAGAATCAATAATAAGTTTGAAGGGAGTGAAAAAGCCCAAAGGTTACATGTAAAGGTCACTGAAAGTAGATGCATAGCCTCTGGGAGTTGCAGTAGTCAACTGTGTACAGAACAATTTTTTAAAAACACTTTGGACTGTTTTCCTTTTACAGATGAAGAAACTGAGAGGAAGAAAGTTTAAAAGATTCGTTCAAGTTC